>NC_090737.1:10173836-10233836 GCF_036898095.1 Palaemon carinicauda
AAATAACTAAGGTCTACAAATGTGAATATTATGCACTTTATAAAGTAAATTTAAATTGAGTAGAAGTTCATTTGGTCATCAAATTCAACCTTCAGAACGCAATGCTAATTAAAGCTGTAGAACACTATAAATAACCTGTCCCTTTCATTTTACCTTTTTTTCTGGACAGAATTTAATCTGGTGATGCAGATTTTATATAGGTTTTACATAAAATCTAAAGATTAATCAACTAAAAATATAAATGCTAAGCAAATATGTTGTTCCCTGGGGAATCTGCAATAATACTGATATGAAACCACGCAAGATGATTTATGCAGTGTCTCGCTTACGAGAAACCTTACGATTTTTGGCTTCATAATTCTTGGGAGGAGGTTGACTGCCAGTTGAAATGTGCCGCTGATAAACACTATTAAAATAAAAATAAGTTATTAGTTTTCTAAAAAATACCCACTACAAGTACACATTAAAATTCAGGGTTCAAAAATATTTTAAAGCACAGTATTGTAACAAAACTATTCCATCAATCAGAAAAATTGTCTAGCAGAGCTGAGACTTCCATACCCCGAAAATTATTACTTTAGTAGTTGCTTATTATTTGAATACTAGACCAGTAGCTGCTTATTTAAATGAGATAATTTCAAGGATTTTCTTTCTCATATGGAAACCTATTATATACTCAGGCTGCAAATTACAGTTCTGCACAAAACAAAGGGATATTATATTGAAGAGGACAGCACTACAAATAAATGTAATGGGTATTAGTTGTATCTTATCTTTTGTTATTTGAGCGTCTCAACTGCTATATTCCTTTAATTGGAAAATGCTGTTAGAATTTGACACACAAATGAGAGCTATAACTTTTACATAGATTATTTCCTCTAATCCATGCAAAGCAACTGTTTGAGTTCTTGGGATGTTTTAATTTTTAGGGAAGTTTCTAGGAATGACCCCTCAGATGCTGAAGCCTTGACGAGGATGGGGAGCTTAGGGATTAGCAGCTGGGCTTTTATGAACAGTGGGAACTGCTTTCCCACTGGACCTTGGTGCCCAATTGTTGATCCAACTAAATTAGTCAGCACTTTCTCTTTTCTTTTTGATTATTTCTTTTATGCTCCCATCTCTTCCTCTTGGGCATGAACTTGTTGACGACTTTGGCTTGTTTGATTATACTTTGGCACCTTCTTTGGATTTGGCCCAGTGTGAGATGGACGGCATGCCACCTCAACCTGTAAAAATTTAGACGCCATCACCCTCTGGCAGACACCATTGGGTACAGACCATGTCTGTTAACCCTTTTACCCCCAATGCTATATGGAACTTTCCAACCCTTAACCCCCAGGCATTTTTTCCCCAAGCACATTTTGCAATATTCTTTTATTTTTTTTCAAATTACGCTAACAGCCTTAATTTTCGCCTTAGAGAGGTCAGGTTGGTCTCATTATTTTGGAAAATGCCTTAAGTTTCTCATAAAGTTATCAAAAATATGCAAAAAAATGTAAAAAAAAGTTTTTTTGTAAGGACGTACCGGGTAAAGGGATAAAGGGATGAGTTTTGTGAAACTTACCAGTACGTCTATTGGGGGTAAAAGGGTCGAGTCGGGCTCCCGTGATCCGGTTTTAAGTCACCCATATTTGCAGGTAATGGGTGCCGCCAAGCATTGGAGTCGTCGGTGGGTGCAGCTAACTACCCCCACTAACCAGTGTACGCCCACCTAAAGAGAGGCAGCCCCTCTCTAATAGAGGACTGGTCCCGCTGAAGCCTCTTATTGTGTTGGGCCACATGGGATAGGAGGACTGACATCCTTCGATAAGAGGTGGATAACCCAGCATGCTTCTATACAAACCAACCCCTCTGTTGACAACCTGGAAAATGCACACATGGACCTCGGTACAGACAGCCCCAACTCAGGTTCTAATATTGTAACATTAGAACCTTATTCACGTTAGGTAAAGAATGCTTATAAGAAAATGCTAGAGAAGAAGAAAGAGAGAGAGAGAAAGAAATGATGTCAGTACAGACAAATATAGAAAAGCAGAAGTATTACCTGCTCACTATGAAGTAGTGAATTATGGAATTTTTTTATTTTGGTATTTGAAAACGGAAGACATGAGCATGTGAATGTTTTTAAAGCTAATAAGGAAATACTGTAGTTAATATATGTGGAGGGCAGTCAAAAATTCTTCCCCAGGGAAATTTTAGTCTTTTGATAGACATACTATCCCAAATACAAAGCAAAAGCTTAAAAACACTTTCAACATTGGATGGTCATGGTGTAAAATGTATTCCGCAACCCACTTTCAACCAGAGTAAGGGTGTGATATATACTCCAGAATTGCAAAACATGCGGGAAAAAGAATGAACTGAAAAGTCTAGGAGTAGTAAAAGTAGTCAGAATGAGAGAGAGAGTTGGAGAACAACGCATTCCTCTCGCTACTTTGGTTGTAATATTTAATCTATGTACACTACCTAATGTTATTAAAGCTGGTTGGTTATCTATGAAGGTGAAACCATACATCTCTTCACCATTGCGATGTTATCATTGCCAAATGTATGGCCATTTAAGCCAGAAATGTAAATAATAAGCCAGCTGTTTGTGCCAACTGTGGAAAAAAATAGTCATGGAGCATGCACAGAAAATCAAAGTTGTATACATTGTGGGGAAGCACACCCAGCTACATCTAAAAGTTGTATTAAGTTTATTTTTGAAAAGGCAATTCAGGCCATTAGGACCATGGAGAGAGTTACTTTTAAAAAATGCTCGTAAAAGTGCTCTTGAAAAGCAGATAAGGCCAGGGCAACCTTTTTCAATTGTTTTGAAGAAAAACTTGCCAAAGCACACTGACGAAAATATCATCTTCAATTCTAATATACAGAAAGATATGAAAGTCCCATTGAAAATTTATATCCAGAAAGTGTAGAAAAATCAAAACATACTTAAAGATCTGAAAGATGTTCAAAGGCATCTACTCCCTTTCTAAACAATAGTACAAACCTCTCTCAGGCCATGTCCTTGCAAGATTTGATGGAAGTTCCACTTGAAACTAATTTACCTGGTGCACCTGTAGTGGGGAAGGTGCAAAAACCTGATAGCTCACAATCTTTTAATTGAAAAAGAGAGACACCTCCACCTCTCTTGCCTCCTACCATAAGAAACATTTAATTCATGACTTCAAATAAATATGATGTCTTGTCTGCTGATGTTTCTGATCACCTGGAAGACAACGTAAATAAATCAGAAATTCAAGTTGATGTCCACCATCCACCTCAAAAGGACACAAAGAAAAAGAAACACAAAACCCAATATATCAAGATCCTCTCTAGAGATACCACCGGGAAATAGTTAGATCAAAGATTGCCAATGGGAAAACTTCATCCAAGGAGTCTTCCAAAAAATAAACCATAGTATTTTCCTCCATTCTGCAATAGAATTACCAGGGTTTAAGGATGAAATACGAAGAACTTAACCTCCTCGTACGTGAGCACTCCCCTATAATTATATCTCTACAGGAGAGCAAGCTCAATGCTAATACTCCTTTGTCCTTGTGAGTATGTTAACCATAGGATACAATATAATCAACGAGCAGGGAGCAATGGGGGAAGTCTTGATGTTCCCAAATATCATTGTCTATCTGTACCCCTCTCCTGGCAGTGATGGTACAGATGGATATAGGGAGAAAATACACAATCTGCTCTCTCCTTACCTCCAAATGATAACATCTCGTATGACAATTTACTAGAGGTGATTCTACAACTCCCACAACCTTCTCTCTTACTAGATTTTAATAGTAGGCATCCTTTATGGGGTGATGTTTTGGCAGACAGGTACCTTGTCATGCCCTGACCTATCAATTGCAAACTGTCTTCTCAATTTTAATTGGAGAACATTAGATGATTGGCATACTAGTGATCATGCACCAATCATTATAAACACCAACAATGGTCCACCTTTACAGAGATTGCCACAATAGAATCTTGACAAGGCAGACAGGGATAGATTTCTTGAGCTAAGTGAAATTGAAGGAAATGCAGAACAGTATGAAAGTGTTGATGATGCCATAGACTTATTTAATGGAACTCTTCACACAGCAGGAGTCAATTCCGTTAACAAAACAACAGGGATATTCAAATAATGACCAGTCCTCTGGTGGTCTTCATAACTAACTGCCATGCACAGAGCCACAAGGAGGTCTTTAACTTGATTGCGTAGGCGCCGACTGAGGACAATTTGATAATATACAAGAAATTTAGAGCACAGTTCCGCCGTGCCATGAAAGAAACTAGGCGCAAGTCTTGAGTGTCTTGTTTCCTCCATTAACAGTAGAACACCACCATCTTCTGAGTGGAGGAAAGTAAAAATAAAAAAAAAAAATAGCAGGCAAATTCACCCCAAACCCACCACCAGTGTTGAAGGTGAATGGTCAGTATGTGACTGGAGCAACTGAGGTTAGCAATGCCCTGGCTGATCATTTCTCAAATGTATCATGCAAATGTATAGCAGCCCCTGGTCACCAGTATAGGAACATTGAAGAAAATTAAATATAAATTTTGCAACAGGAAAAGGAGTCATAAAATTCTCCTTTTACTGAAAGAGAATTTGATTCCGCACTTGCTACTTGTAATGATACAGCCCCTGGACCATATGGAATTATTTTAAGCATTATCAACAGAATATGGCATGATCATAGTTATCCAAGTTTTTGGCAACTAGCCATTATTTTAGCATTTTTAAAACCCATTACGGATAAGCTTATAGCAGAAAACTATCGACCAATTGTCTTGCTTATGTAAGATCATGTAAAAGATGGTCAATGCAAGACTGATGTGGTACCTGGAGAAGAAAGGTATTTTATCACCTATCCAGTGTCAGGTTAGGAAAAATGCATTCAACAGATGTGATGATACGACCCGAGTCCTCTATTTGTAAAGTCTGCTTCTAAAGAGCACCATATAACAGTATTTTTTTACCTCAAAAAGGCATATGTTACTACATGGAGATATGGTTTACTTAAAACTATTCATAATCTAGGACTGAGAGAAGAGCTACATTTGTTCATTCAAGCATTTATTTCACATAGATTTTTTCAAGTAAGAGTAGGTGAAACTTTGTGAGAGAGGAAATGTCAGGCAGAGGAGTTTCTCAGGGTAGTGTGCTTGAGTGTAACCCTATTTGCACTAGCCATAAATGGGATATCCTCAGTCATTCCTAAAGATATTCTCTCATTATTTGTAGATGATCTCTCACTATAATTTTCTGGAGCTAGAGTAGCAATGGTTGAGAGAAAATTACAACTCTCAATCGACAAAATAATTCAAGGGGCTGATATGAATAGATTTAAGTTTTCAACAAGTAAAACTGTATTTGTCCATTTTTGTTGTTTTCAGGGAGTATCCACATCAAAGGTCAACGTATCCCATGTGTAAGTGAAACTAGATTTTTTGGGCTCGGGCCATGTTGTCCTGATGGAAGGTTCTTTTAGGAAGTCTTCTAAGAGATATTTGCTACAGTGATACTCCCAGAGAATTAAACCGAAGGTCTCCAGGATTCTAACTCCTGGCGTGAGTATTCCAATAAAGGATATCGCATAATATCGGGACGTATTCTAGATAAGACACATAGCAATCTTCACCCCGAATAGATTTAACTCTTTGATGAAAGGGGGGAAGAGTGGCAAAAGAAGGGGGTGCCGTTCTAGGTACCAGGTGGACCTCCTTCACTACTACTACTGCGACGCCATTCCTTTTCTTGTAGCTCTTTAACCCGGTGTTTTGTTACAAGTTTTTGGAATATTCATCATGCAATCTCCAGCATCATCATCTGGAAAGTTGAGTATTAATTCTTGCCTGTGTATAATTTTAGTCTCCCTTTTCACAGTTAAATTTCAATAATTCAAGTGTGTTTGGGTGAGCGTTGCCGAGAACCGGAGACAGCCATTTTATGAATGCAGTCGCCCGTTACAATTGCATTTTATTTAGTCAGTAGGGCGACATTTCCCGGTATTAAACTATAATACTAGCTAGTTAGGCAAATTATACAAGTGGTGATTTTGCATACATGAATATTATTCATCTTCCTGTTGTGGCTTTACTTATCGTATGCAGCAGGAACCCCGGTGGTACCAACTACCTAGGCTGGGGCTCCTACCAGAGCTAGGCTACTCTCGCTCATATATACGCAAGTACAGTAACTCCCCATGTTTAGCCTCACCCCATCATTCCTTCTCAATTCGTAAGAGAATTTACATTCTCTAGAATCTATAGATAAGTTACGATATTCATTCTCTCTGAGAGAAGAGGCTAAACCCTTCCTCCCTCCCCGAGTATCGCCGCCGCTATAGGCGGCAACCACTGTCTCTCTTCATCGCCGTCGAGTAGAACGAAGTTCTTGCTGCCTCCAGCTTTGATTTAGATAGTGACTAACTCAGGGTGCCCTTGTCTTGCCGCTGACGATGTCGTCAGCACAGGAAGCCATGCTTCCTCAGTTTATTGTTTGAGGAAGGCAGCATACCTGCCGCCATCTCTGATATTAATGAACTGTAAGACTCTCTACCCTTCCCTTCCCATTCTGTCCTTTGGTGACGTCATCGCCGTCACAAAATTCTTTCACCGGTATTCTGACAGTCATCCCGGCTTGCTAGGGTGACTGCGTTACCGGCTGGTACCCTGCCGGTAGCAGTTAGTTCAGCCATCTCTGCCACCTTCCCCCTTACTCCCTTCCTTCACAGGAAGTGAATAATATTGGGGGGAAGATTGAGACAGCTCCTGGCGGCTGCCGATGGGAAACCTAACATACTTTGAGAAGTCCTCAGCTCTCCCTTGAGCTGCCATCCACATTCATTGCTGCCGACGTCATAGACGGCGACAGGCCTTTTGTGGATGGGTGGAAGCCAGAATCTGACAGATTCTTTCCCCTTCCATTGGAACTTTCATTCTGGCAAGGAGACAGTAGGTGGTCTGATAGTCCTCCTACACTTCCAAACTGTTGTTAATTCATAATAATAGGAAACTCTCCTTCTTTAATGCTTTTTCTCTCTCTATCAGTTAGTACCGCCAGGTACTAACCTAACACCGGCATTGCCACCGGCAAAACTACTGTATACAACTATACAGTAGTACACATGTTTTCTAACCTACTCTGTGTTTTCTATCGCAGACAATTGTTGGGACCACGATATTACGCCGAAGTTGAATACTCCCTCAACACCCAAATAGTTTTCCTTGATCATCAGGGACCTAAAATACCCGATCGGTCTTAATATATACAACAGGTGGATAATGTTAGTATAAGACATTTACTAACTCTAACTCTAGTTCCTAAAGTTTTTTCTACCTTGTATTCTCCCTATCAGGGAAACTAAATATTAATACTGATGGAGGTCTCAGCAATGGCCTGGGAGAGGAAACAGATATATGTTTTTCTACTTCCTTTCAAGCTTACTAACCTAAGCTACCATAAACAATAGTGGTTACTATTGTTAATAAGAACTGTATGCTTTTATATCGCTGATATTATATCAATACTCATTGGGCCATTTTTCCTTTACAGGAGGAGCCGATGGAGAAGAAGTGTGCAGCGTTGTTCTGCAACCACAAAGGTAAAGACTTTTATGGCAACACGAAGTGCAGGACTCATGCCCCCTGCTGCATCTTGTTGGGAGTCCTGAAGTATTGGGACCCGAAGGGTTGCCCCACCTGCTCAACCCTGCTGGCCAACGGTTTCGGAGAAGCCCCCCTAGTTACCATAGAGACAAGGGACACAGAGAGGGAGACCCTTCGCAAATGGGTGAGAGGGTTTCAGAAGGACTCTCCAGGACCATACTTACCCAATGACTCCCTAAGGTGCCTACTGTTCCCAAGACACTGCCGAATGCGGTGGTGCCCCAGGAACAGGTCCAGCCCCCCGTCATACAACTGAAGCTCGACTCTGACATCAACAAGGCACTGGACGGCATGGACATCCACCAAGAGAGGATGTCAGTGACACTGAAAAGGACCTACTGCAAGGTGGCCCTGAAGATAACGTGGAACCTCCACAAGCGGAGGAAGAAGAATCCGTATCAACGGCAACTGAAGATCCTCAGTTCGCCGTGACGGCATACCAACCTATGCCGTCAACATTATCGGCCCCAACTCCACAGCCAGTTGCACAGGTCAACAAAAATGAAGAGATCCTAACATCGATTCAACGAATGATGGAATTGTTCCAAAAGGAACAAGAGACGATGCGGGAATCACTCAAGCAGCAGCAGATACTGTTGCAAGAGAGGATGGACCGGCCCGTATCCACCAAGGGCACCGCTAAGAGGCCCCTCAGAGTGTTGGATCTCCGTCACTGCTCCGAAAATAATCCCTGGAGGTATGCGGAGCATATGCCCATGATGAATGGGAAACTGTTTGTCTCCGAGAAGTTGGGAGCCAAGCTGATTGAAGACCTTGAGTTCTGGCCTAACTTTTCGGCCTACCCAGAGTGCTATGTGAGACTGCGGGATAAAAATGCAGTCCGAGAGGAAACTGTACCCAAAGAGGTCATTGTTTTTTAACAGGACAAGGCCCAAGCCATCCTCCTTAAAGCCTTGAAGGGAGCCGGATACACCAACTCCAAAGTCTCAGCACTGAGCAAGAAACATCCCACCTTTCTTGCCCCTTCCTCCATCTCTTTCCCCTTTTCGGAGAAAGCACTAGACTTTGCCGTCAAGGCAGTCGACGAGGGAAAACCCTGTCCAACCCTAGAGGAATGCAAACCATTCTCTCTATCACTGCCTACCTGTGAGGAGAAGTGGAAGGATGTCCACCTAACCTTCTCCGTATCCAAGTTGGATCCAGAGATAGCAGGCCAACAGTTCAATGAGAACCTTCCGAAGTTGCCAGACCATCTTCTGAGGAGGGAACAGGAGTTGAAGGAGATACTTGCAGCCTCCCTTTCTCATCAGAACTCTCTGGAAATGAGTGGAGGTCAACACAAACCCCCAGAAATGTTCATCTTCCTGGCTAAGTCTCACATGGGTACCCTTGTGAAAGACTTATATGCTTTCCTCAGAGCGAGGAGAGCCTGTAGAGAGTTTGTTTTGGCCTCAATAACCATCAGACATGAACCAAGGAAGCTGATTACCTCGAGCATCTGAGGTAAAGACCTTTTCCCACAGAAACTGGTCCAAGAGATCATTGCCAGAGCAGCCACGGAGAACAGGAACAGTCTCCAAAAGCGGGGCATGAACTTGAAGAGGAAATCTTCCTCGGACGGAGGTCCCCAGCCCAAGAATAAAAAGGCAAGGAGACCACGCAGACCTGCACAATTTCCTGCTGTGACTATGACCACAATGCCTTAGACCACCTTCCAGAGGGTCCCTCAACAACTGGTAGCCCAGTCGCCAGTTTTCATCCTTAATTTTGAGAGGCAGTCGACTTCCTTTCGCCTTAGTCAGAAAGGAAATGGCCCTAGAGAAGTTCTCCTGGAGGTAACTCCTCTCGGGGCTGAGGAGGACTTGGTCACGGAAACAAATCCGCAGGACCCCCCAAGCAATGAGGGGTTCCAGGTAGGGGGCAGACTGCATCACTTTCGGGATCGCTGGACCTTCAATCCCTAGGTCCATAGCCTAGTCACGAATGGACTCGGGTGGAAATGGAGGAGAACTCCACCCAGTTTTCCAGAATTCTTCCAACACTCCACCCCCTTGTTGGAAGAATATACCTCAGAACTCTTGATCAAGAAGGTAATAAGGAAAGCGAAGTACATCAAGTTCCAGGGAAGGCTGTTTTGTGTTCCCAAGAAAGACTCAGACAAACTCAGTCATTCTAGACTTGTATCCACTCAAGTTCATCAAGAACAACAAGTTCCGGATGCTTACTTTGCAACACATAAGGACCCTTCTGCCAAAGGGGCGTACACGGTCTCAATAGACCTAGCAGATGCTTACTGGCATTTTCCAATGAGTCACCCTTTCTCCTCCTACCTAGGATTCAAATTACAGAAGAAGAAGTTTGTCTTCAGAGCAATGCCGTTCAGACTGAACACAGCCCCAAGGATATTCACGAAGCTAGCAGACACAATCGTCCAACAGATACACTCTGAAGGAGTTCAAGTGGTAGCATATCTGGACGATTGGCTAGTATGGGCAGCATCCAAGACTACTTGTCTGCAAGCAGCCAACAAGGTGACCCAGTTCCTGGAACACCTGGGCTTCAAGATCAATCGCAAGAAGTCTCGCCTCCCTCTAGCTCAACAGTTCCATTGGCTAGGAATCCAATGGGACTTAAAGTCACACCATTTCTGTCTGTCAGGAGACTAATCGGTCACAAGAGGATTTCAAGACGCCAACAGGAAAGAGTATTGGGCTCTCTCCAGTTTGCAGTAGTGACAGACTCGGTGCTAAAAGCGGATTTCAAGACGCCAACAGGAAAGAGTATTGGGCTCTCTCCAGTTTGCAGTAGTGACAGACTCGGTGCTAAAAGCACGTATGAAAGATACGCCAGGAGTCTGGAGGAAATACGCATCGAACGCTCTAAGAGATCAACTAAGGTTGACCCCGACCTTGTTGGGCATGCAGTTAAGGCCGTGGTCAATAGCCAAGAGCCTGGCACGGACAATTCCCCTGTAACCACCACAACCATCAGTGGTGATACACACGGATGCATCCTTGGAAGGATGGGGAGGCCATTCTCATGACAAAAAAGTGCAAGGGAATTGGTCGCACCACTTCAAAACCTTTCGTATCAACAATTTTGGGAGCTATGGCAGTTTTCCTGACGCTGAAGAAACTATTCCCCTCGCAGATCAATCCACATCAGATTGGTCCTGGACAACGAAGCGATAGTAAAGTGTTTCTTTACATCAATTCCATCCCCTGAATGTAGATCTGGGGTTGGTGAATCCCTTAATAGAGATTTAGCTAAAATTAGAGCATGGTGCAAATTATGGGGTATGAAGTTGAATCCTAATAAAACTCAGAAGTATGATTGTGAGTAGGTCAAGGACGGTGGCTCAACAACATCCGGATCTCAGTAATGATAATGTTTCTTTAAATTTGTATGACTCTTAAAATTTTAGGTGTGATTCTCGACAGCAAATTTACTTTTGAGAAACACATTAGGTCTGTGTCTTCCTCAATTGCACAAAAAATTGGCTTATTGAGAAAGTCTTACAAGATTTTCAGTGATCAATCTATTCTGAAGAAGTGTTTTAATACTTTCATTCTACCTTGTTTTGAGTATTGTTCTCCAGTCTGGTGTTCAGCTGCTGATTCTCATCTTAATTTGTTGAACAGAAACTTACGGTCTATTAAATTTCTTATTCCTGATCTAGATATCAATCTTTGGCACCGTCGTTCAATTAGTTCATTATGCCGTTCAATTAGTTCATTATGCATGTTGCAAAAGATTTTTCATAACTCTGACCATCCTTAACATTCAGATCTCCCTGGACAATTCTTTCCTGTTCATCATACTAGGCAGGCAGTTAATTCTAATAGTCAGGCCTTCTCCATCATGAGGCTCAATACTACACAGTATTCTAGAAGTTTTATTCCAGCTGTTACCAAGTTGTGGAATGATCTTCCTAATCGGGTAGTTGAATCAGTAGAACATCAAAAGTTCAAAGTTGGAGCAAATGTTTTTAAGTTGACCAGGCTGACATGAGTCTTTTTATAGTTTATATAAGACATACTGTATCTGTTTTTGACGTTGTTAGTAGTTTATATAGGACATATCTGTTTTGACGCTGTTACTTTTTTTTAGAATGATATATTGTTAATTTATTCTCATCATTTATTTATTTATTTCCTTTCCTCACTGGGCTATTTTTCCCTTTTGGAGCCCTTGGGCTTATAGCATCTTGCTTTTCAAACTAGGGTTGAACCTTGGCTAGTAATAATAATAATAGCAATGACTTTTTACCATTAACTTACTGTTATTATGTATCTATAACTATGTATCAAAACTAAAAAGAAAACCAACTTACGTTAAATTTAATTTCATACAAGTGATAACCCTTCTGTTTAATATTAAAGTCTAGAGGAACAGAGTACAGTACTGTACAGTATTATCTCGGGTTACGAGTAAATTTGAATAGGAGCATACAAATTTGAATTGGGTAAAGAGTATTGTATTAGTCTACAAGCAAATATTTTGCCCTGTATGAGTACTAACAAGACAATTGTGATGCGCAAAAATTTGTAATTCAGTACCCATACGCCTCCCACGAATTGTTTACATGATTTTTACCCCATTTTATTTTACATTACCTTATACAGAGGGTAAAAGCTCGGAGCAACAGACACTTTCATTCTCTGAATAACACTCGTAGAAGCATCATCTCATGTTAGCATCTTTGGAACTTTTCTTTGTCAAGTTGACTGCATGATCTTTAGGTGTTATCACTATTATTCATTCTCAAGACATTACATGCTTTGTTGTTAAGTTAACAGTAATGTATGGTATCATGACAATGACCACCAAGAAGATTAAGATAGACTTAAAGGAGGCGATGATTACTGTGCCAACATAAATAATCGTGAAGCATGAACAAGAATACGTGGCCAACTTGGCTAAGCTGTGTAATAGTAAAACATCCATGATTTGTACAATTCTACAGATAAAAGAAAATATAAAACAATTGATATTGTGAAAGAGGTGCAGCAGAGACGAAACGATAAGTTGATATTTTGATGAGCATACATTGACGAAACAAAGCCCACGTATTCTTGGTAATGTTAAAAAGTTTCTGCTTACTGTATATGGATTGAGAAGCACTTGGCAGGTGATATAATTAAGTTATTGTATACTGACCTCTTGAAAAAGGAGCCAGGAACATCATCAGAAAAAGAAGACTAAAGACGAGATGCAAGTATCTAAAGAATTTCAAGACACGTTGATGCTCAGTTCTGATGCCAAGGCATTAGTGTCCGACTTTAAAAAGCTTACGGATTCTGAGTCTTACATACTGTAATAAGATTTTAATTGCAAAAAGACTAGTCTTTTTTGGAAGATGCCATACAGGACCTTCACTACAGCAGAAGAAAAGGCTATTTCCAGTCAAAGTCCATAAAAGTCTAATTAGCCCTGCTAATCTCTGTTAATGCTAATGGGGGATTTCAAAATTAAACTGCTCCACAAACCCTCATGAAGTTCAGTGTTGAACAAGCAACTGAATGTCATGTGAAGGTCAAACAGTATGGCTTGGGTTTTTGGTAATGAGGACAAAAAGTACCTTTTGGAGAAAAACCTCCCCCTCCAAGTCTTGTTACTTATGGACAATATTCATGTCCATCCTCCAGGACTTGAAGACAGCCTATCTATTTTATCTATCTATCTATCTACCATGGCACTTCCCCCAATTTTGGCGGTAGCCAACATAAAAAAAAAAAGGTTATTTTTATTTTTTTGTTCATCCCAGCCTGACGAGAGATTCAGTTGAATTTGGTTGGTACTGCTAAGGTGCCATAGCCCACCCTCCCACGTTATCCACCCCAGTGAAGCTTCATAGGCCGAATCCCCTACTGCCGCTACCTCAGCAGTCACCAAGGCAACCAGAGAAAGCAGCAGGGCCTATTGGAACTGTCACAATTGCTCGTCATTCATTCCTAATGGAGGACTTTATTTAAAAGAAAAGGGGAGATCAATTCCCCTCCAGCCCATGGATAGGCAGGTGATCTCAAACTTCAAAAAGCTTTATACAAAAGCAATGTTTCAACAATATCTTGAGGTCACTGAAGGGACAAAACTCAATCTCGGAGAGATTTGGAAAGAGAATTTCCATATTGTTAACTGCCTCAAAATGATTGATAAAACCTGGGAAGGGGTCAATTTTGCTTGGAAGAAACTGTGCCCTGATTATATTACTAAATGTGATTTTCAGGGATTTGAAACCATGTAGTATGCAGTTGATAATGAAATTGTGGCCATGGGGAAAGATAACGGGATTGGACCTAGTGAGCAACCGACGACTGAGAAACTGATTGAGTTGCACAAGTTGCAGTATCAAGAGAGTGACAGGATTTCATATGAGAAGGAAAAGAGTAATAAACCTTTAGCTTCAAGTAACAAAGTGACTCTAGCATCACCTCGCCGATGTGTGGAAAGAAGCACGGTGCCACAATACATTGTTAACATACCCACCAGTTTTTCTCTAAATGGTCAGAACAAATGTGCACCTAGAGCTTGTCTTATTAAAATGATAAGGGTTTATATTTGCATAGGAACAAATATTAAATTATGTATTCCTGGATTGAACTTACAATTTGTATGATTCATTTCGTAACATATCCATAACATGTGATGGTCCAAGGAGGAGTTGATCTGCAATCATAGGCACCCATGGGTTGCCTTCCAGACGGAAGCATGATCTGCTACCCAACAAATCTAAGTGACCTATGAAATAGAAAGTAAATTCACAAGAATAAATAAATCATTCAAATATTCTTTTTGATAAATCAAGACTGAACCTAGAAACTACAATAGCTATTTTGCAACTACAGTGTAGATTTTGAGCTAAACCCAGTACGGTTGATAAAGAATATATAATAAAAGATTATCTGAATGTGTATACTGTATAGGATAAAAGTTGGTTTGATGTAAAAGCAGATTCTCTGGTAGTGTATATTGGAGAAAAGTTGGTTTGGTCTAAAAGCAGGTCAGGTGCAAGGCTGTGCAATTTTTGTAAGTTTAACTACGGTCTTTTGGTCAAACTGCTCAATAATGTTTTTCTTTCTGCACTTTAAAATGTATTTAATTAAGAGTTATATAGTTATATTGGTTATATCAAACAGTAAATTTTGCATTCAAGAATATTTCAATAATAACTTTTTTGCATATAGGTCTGTTAATGTTATTTTCATTATAAAATAAATGTTTGAACATACTTACCTGGTAGTTATATATATACTGTATAGCTTACGTCTCTGATGTCACGGCAGAAAATTCAAAACTCGCGCCAATCGCCGATTGGATAGCCAGGTGTACCACCTGCACACCCTAGCGAGGTATCTCGGAACCATCCCCTGTCCCTTCATATTTTCTATGCCTCTAGTCTCTAGAGGGGAGGAGGGTGGGAATTTAATTATATATAACTACCAGGGAAGTATGTTCAAAAATTTATTTTATAATGAAAATAAAATTTTTAAACATAAGGCTTACCTGGTAGTTATATATACTGTAGCTGATTAACACCTTTGGTGGAGGGTTAGAGACAGCCAATATAGATGGAATTCTGCTTAAGAGTTTAAATACAAAACAAGCTTAAGGGTTCGTACCTGATAAGGAAGCTGACTTCAATGATATTCTGCCATTATGTCCGCTTTCCTTATGAGATCTAGCGGTCCTCTCAGGGAGCTGAAGATCCCTAGGAGCTGTCAAACCAGTGACCACATCTCTCTGTGACAGGGCCTCCTCTAATACCCAGTTCCGGGTGCTCTCAAGGAACAAAATAGACCACCTGACCAATCAATGATTGCGGAAGACTGTCGCAATCTCCACAAGACAACCATAAAAAACAAATTAAAAGTTCCAAGAGAAGAAAAGGTATTGGGATTATGGGAATGTAATGGTGGATCCTTCCCCCACTACTGTACTCGCTGCTACGAACGGTCCCAGAGTATATCGGTCCTCATATTGAGTCTGGATACTTTTTAAATAGTGTGAAGCGAAGCGAACACAGATTTGCTCCTCCAAAAGGTTGTGTCCATAATGCTTTGCAACAAGCGATTTTGTTTGAAGGCCACTGAGGTTGCTACAGCTCTCACTTCATGAGTCTTGACCTTTAAAAGTCTAAAGTCTGTCTCACTGCAATGTGTATGAGCCTCTTTAATTAAAAGTCTGATAAAAAATTCCAGGGCATTCTTAGACATCTGCAAGGAGGGCTTCTTGACCGAGCACCACAATGCTTCCGACTTGCCTCTTAACTCCTTAGTTCTGTCCCAGTAGAAGTTCTGTCCAAGTAGAACTTAAGGGCCCTTACTGGACATAGGACTTTCTCTAACTCATCGCCAACCACATCCGAAAGATTCGGAATCTCAAAAGACTTAGGCCAAGGTTGGGAAGGGTGCTCATTCTTGGCGAGAAATCCCAACTGCAATGAGCAGATAGCTTTGTTATTCTGAAAACTCACATTAATGAATGCATGGACTTCACTAACTCTCTTGGCTGTTGCCAGACTAACCAAGAAAAGGGTTTTCATCGTGAGGTCCTTCAGAGATGTAGAGTGCAAGGGTTCAAATCTGTCACCCATAAGGAACTTTAGGACTATGTCCAGATTCCAAGCTGGTGAATCCTGGTGATGTTGCTTCGATGTCTCAAAAGACTTAAGAAGTTCCTGCAAGTCTTTATTATTTGATAGATCCAAATCTCTGTGCCTGAAAACGGTTGCCAACATGCTCCTGTATCCCTTGATAGTGGATGAAGAAAAATTGCGCTTCCTTCTCAGGAATAACAGGAAGTCAGCAATCTGGGTCACAGAGGTACTGGAAGAGGAAACGGAGTTGCCTCTACACCATTCCCTGAAAACTTCCCACTTAGATTGATAGACTCTGATGGTCGAAGACCTTCTTGCTCTTGCAATTGCTCTAGCTGCCTCCTTCATAAAAACCTCTAGCTCTTGCGAGTCTTTCGATAGTCTGAAGGCAGTCAGCTGAAGATTTTGAAGACTTTGATGGTGTCTTTCCAAGTGGGGTTGTTTGAGTAAGTCTACTCTCAGTGGAAGGCTTCTGGGAGTGTCCACCATCCATTCCAGTACCTCTGTGAACCATTCCCTTGAGGGCCAGAAGGGGCTACTAGGATCATTCTGGTCCCTTCGCTTGACTCAAACTTTTGCAGCACCTTGTAAAAGATCTTGAAAGGCGGAAAAATGTACATGTCTAGATTTGACCAATCTAGTAGGAATGCGTCCGTGTGTACTGCTTCAGGATCTGGCACTGTGGAGCAATACATCTCTAGCCTCTTGGTCTTTGAGGTCGCGAAAAGGTCTATGCAAGGGCGACCCCAAAGTTTCCACGGACTTTTGCATACTTCCAGATGGAGTGTCCACTCTGTGGGTAGGACTTACCCTCTCCTGCTGAGATTGTCGGTAGGACTTGCCCTCTCCTGCTGAGACTGTCTGCCAAAACATTCTTCTCCCCTTGGATGAATCTTGTAATCAGAATTACTTTTCTTTCCTTTTCCCAGATGAGCAGATTCCTCGCTGTCTCGTAAAGGGAGATCGAGTGAGTTCCTCCTTGCTTGGCAATGTAAGCCAATGCTGTGGTGTTGTTGGCAATGTTTGTTCTGGACTGACCCTTCGAAGCTTTCTAGGGCCAAGAGGACTGCTAGCAGCTCCTTTTGGTTTATGTGGAAGGACTTTTGAGCCTCTGTCCACAGCCCCGATACTTCCAGCTTGCCCAGAGTTGCACCCCACCCCGAGTCTGAGGCGTCAGAACACAACACAAGGTCTGGGTTCTTCAGATCTAATGGGTAACCTTCTTGGAACTTGACTGGATCGTTCCACGACTGAAGGCAACTTCTTATTGACTGGAATACACTCGTGTCCAAATCCTTCTTACTGTTCCAGTGAGAATTGAGGTGAAACTGGAGAGGTCGAAGATTCAGTCTTCCTAGAGAGACGAACTGTTCTAACGAGGAGAGGGTTCCCACCAGACTCATCCACTTCCTCGCAGAACACTTCTGCTCTATTAGAAACGATTGTACTTTCCGGATGGCTTGCTCCATCCTTAAGGGAGACGGAGAAGCCCGAAAAACTCGACTCAGAATCACCATCCCTAAATAGAGAAACTCTTGTGATGGTGTCAGAGAAGATTTGTCCTTGTTGACCATTAGACCCAAGTCTTCTGTCAACTTCAACGTTGTCTGAAGATCCTTCAGGCAGAGAGCATTAGAGCGAGCTCTGAGAAGCCAATCGTCTAAGTACAGAGAGGCTCTGATTCCTCTGGAGTGGAGAATCCTTGTCACATTGAGCATAAGCCTCGTAAAAATCTGAGGGGCAGTGTTGAGGCTGAAACACAGGGCTCGAAACTGAAAAACATCTCTCTGGAATATGAACCTCAGGTAATGCTTGAAGCTCGGATGAATAGAGATGTGGAAATAAGCGTCCTGGAGGTCTAGTGAGACAATCCAGTCGCCCTTCCTTACTGCTGCAAGCACTGACTTAGACGTCTCCATCGAGAACTTTGTCTTTTGGATAAAGGTGCTGAGAACACTTACGTCCAGAACTGGGCGCCATCTCCCCGAGTTCTTGAGAACCAGGAAAAGGCAGTTGTAAAACCCCGGTGACTGCAAGTCCTGCACCCTTTTTATAGACCCCTCCTCCTACAAAAGACACTTGAAGCTGTAATGCTTGCCTCTTTAACTCCTCTCTGTACCTGGGAGAGAGATCCACTGGTGTTAAAAGCAAAGGAGGTTGCCTTATAAAAGGAATCTTGTAACCTTCATTCAAAAGTTGGACCGACCAAAGGTCTGCGCCCCTCTTCTCCCATGCCTGCCAGAAGATGTGAAGTCTGGCCCCTACTGCCTGAAGGCGAAAGCAGTCAGACTATGCTTCGCCCTGTCCTAGCTCCTCTCCTCTTAGCTCCCCTTCCATCTGGTCTAGTGTTACCCTTACTGGAAGACTTTCCATGAAAGGGCTGGGAAAACTTAGGAAAAGGTGTATCATCTTTAGGCTTGCGGCTAGAAAATGACGATGCTAAGACTTTTCTTGCCGTCTTAGAGATTAGATCTTGGGTGGCCTTCTGAGTCAAAGCGGAAGAAATCTCCCTAAAAAGGGCCTGCAGGAAAAGAGATGAAGACAGCAGAGCATAGAGCAACTCAGACTTCTGGAAGGGAGTAACCCCTAGAGACAGGAATGAACACAACTGGGCTCTCTTCTTAAGGATGCCTGCAGTAAAAATCTAACTCATTCGAACCGTCCCGCAACACCTTATCCATGCAGGACGTGACATGGATCAAACATGGATCAAACTAGAAGAGTCCCCTTCTTTAAGTGCAGCGACTTTCTTGCCCAAGGCTCCCAGAGTCCAATTGAGGAAGTTAAAAACCTTGAAGGCTCTAAAGAATCCTTTGAGCAGATGGTCCAACTCTGAAGTGGACCAGAGAACCTTGGTCTTCCTCATGGCCAATCTACGAGGAGAGTCTACCAGGCTAGAGAAATCTCCCTGGGAAGAGGCAGGAACTCCCAGGTTGAGAACTTCTCCCGTATCGTACCATATACTGGACCTAGAAGCCAATCTAGTAGGGGAAAAGCGAAGGCTGCTTTCCCTTAGTCCTTCTTGGAACCCATCCAGTCTCCCATCAACTTAAGGCTCTTTTAGACGAACGAGACAGCACCATTTTAGTAAACAGCGACTTCTTCGGTTTCCCAAGCATGAATTCCGATGGAGGTGAAAGAAGAGCAACGGGAACAAAAGACTCGGGGAACTCATCATTGAAAACCTTCACGAGTTTCTTTAAGTCCACAAACAGGCAAAAAGATTTAGTCTTCCTCTTCAGATAATTCTTCAAAAGGTTTGACATGAGAAAGGAGAACATCAACTTCTTCCTCTGATAAAGCCCCTTGACGCTCTGTGTCACACTCGCGGTCCACGGTCCACGGTCCACGCGATCAGAGCTAAGCAGTTCTGTATCTTGCTCGACGTCCTGTCTGGGCGCTCCTCCTACAGGACGCTCGACGTTGCATCCTGGAGGACGCTCGACGTTGCATCCTGGAGGACGCTCGACGTTGCATCCTGGAGGACGCTCGACGTTGCATCCTGGAGGACGCTCGACGTCGCATCCTGGAGGACGCTCTGCATCACGTCTTGCTGGACGCTCGAAAGTACTTGCTGAAGAACGCTCACTATGACTCCTAATAGGATGCTCGGCGCTTCGTTCAAAAGGACGCTCAACTTCCTGGAAGGCAGGACGTTCAACGTCGCGTGATGTAGGGGGTTTAACGTCACGTTCACCAGGACGCTGGACGCTACACGTTGTCGAACGCTCAATACGTCCAGAAACTTGCTGCTCGTCTGCAAGAGTCTCACGACTCGCCGCCTTGCGTCGCTTGGCGTCCAGAGTGTAAGCTTCTGTAGCTTGATAGCTTTGCATAAAGGAAGAAAGCTTTTGCTACATCTCTTTCAACATGTAAAGATTTGGGTCTACCAGCGAAACAGGTGACGAAACATCAATGCCAGGCTGGTTCTCTACACCGCTCAAAGACCGCTTAAAGCGTCCAGAGGTCGAGAGCCAATCTGAAGGAGGCGGAGGAGCATGAACCGAGGGCATGCCTGGTTTAGCCAACTCTTCAACAACAGGATGATTCTTAACAGAATCTAATGTCCTAGCAGGACGCTTGGAAGGTGAGCTCTCTTCTGTGGAAGGAAAGCGTTCTGGGCTACTCCAATGGCTACAGCTTGGACCTTGAGATGTCCTGGAAGGACGCTGGTTGCCATTATCAAACTTCCTCTTAAGAGGTCTGGACACTTGACGCCAGCCTCTTTTAGGAACGTCGTCATCCGAGGATGAATAAAACACCATAACCTCACCTTTCCTATGGTGAGGGCGAACGTCCTGGGAAAAGTCAACAGGAACGTTCGAGGGGACATCTGCTTGGGAGCTAAAGCCTCTCGTTTCCTTTCATCTTTCGATATTCTTTCTCCCAGGGGTTGGGGAGCTTGGAAGAGGTCTAGGACTAGGAGAACAACAAGCCCAAGCAGGCGCACCCTCCACAGCACTAACAACACTCGCTGCACTTCTCGCACTTTCACTTTTAAGCTGCTTAACGTCGGACATTAATTGCATCCTATCAGCAGCGATAGACTCAACCTTCGCGCCCAACGCCTGAATAGCCAACATCATGTCTTTAAGTGTAGGCTCATCAGCAGTGCTTATAGTGGGATCAGGAACTACCACTACAGGGGAAGAAATAGGTTCAGTGACATGGGAAGAGGAAAAATCTCTAGACGAGCAAGAACAACTATGTCTTCACCTATCTCTTTCTAACCTTCGCGAATAGCGACCGAATTCAAGCCACTCACGATCAGATAATAGAAGGCATTTGTCACATCTATCATCCAGCTCGCAAACCTTACCTCTACATTTAACACAGAGCGAATGAGGATCAATGGAGGCCTTTGGCAACCGTGTCTTACACCCATTCACACACACTCTAAACGTTACAGGGGGGTGGCCATTTTGGAAAATTGTTAGAGATCAAAACAAGCAAGAGTCAAAATATCAATATCCAAACATAAATCAAGAGTATCCAATAGAAAAACCAATCAAGAGAGAGTCAAAAACCAAATTATTGTACTTCACCAAAGGGACAGCAATAATATTAGGAAAAAAGCGAGGAGAATCTCCAACAATGTTACCGCTGGCGGTGGCAGAGAAAATATGAAGAGACGGGATGGTTCCGAGGTACCTCGCTAGGGTGCGCAGGTGGTACACCTGGCTATCCAATCGGTGATTGGCGCGAGTTTTGAATTTTCTACCGTGACGTCAGAGATGTAAGCTATATAAATAACTACCAGGTAAGTCTTATGTTTAAAATAGGCATTTCATTGATTAAAGGCTAGAAATTCACTTTCAAATATGTGTTCTGTATTTTGCTACGTAGCTTGGGAGACTTCCAGATACTCAAGTGCTGTGTATTTGTTTAGCTGGAAGTTCCAGAAATTTCCAAATTTAATTCTTGTTGAATTTCACTGCTCTGATTAATGATTGGTGATAGTTCTTTAAATATTGTATGTTATAAGTGTTCTATATTACATTATTTTGTAGAATACCTCATCTTAGTTTGACTTTGGCCAAACTTAAAATAGTGCTTTTTATCCAAGTTTACTTGATTACAAGAACAAAGTAGGGTAATAGGAGCCTCTCTCCCATATAATCATTATCTTTTGAAAGTAATAAATATTGTTGGAAATACAACAGATACACTTTTCAGATAATACAAGCAGTATAATAATTTTGCTTTAGTAACCAATTATGTATCCTTTTTTTCCACACAGACCTATACTGAATTTACCAGTGGGGAAAACCTCGCAAGTGCATGGCATCTATTACAAAAAGTGGCAACTATATCGCATTTCATTTACAGTATGAGTTTTTTGCAATAGACAAGCAGGATGCGATATCCAAATTAATCCTTCCGTCATCAGTGACCACTAGATGGCAGGATTTTATAGTTTGTACTTTATTTAGTTAAGTTTTAGATTAAAATCGGCAATTATATCATAACAAGCTATGTTCTTCTAAAAGGGGGCAAACTCAATTTCCAGATAAAGTTAGAGATCTTATCAAACATTTTGATATAGATTGTTTGCTCTCCCATTGAATTTATAATTTCATGTTACAAAAAAAAAAAAAAAATAAATAAATAAAAAAAATAAAACTAACCTATTTCAGGTGGGAGAACTTCAAGTCTATTGCCTTGGATGTGCAACTCTCGTAAGCGAGTCAACTCTCCAACTTCGCGAGGTAAAGCTACCAAGTCATTGTCTCGTAAACAAAGCTGAAATTATAAACAACCAGACAATAAAATTGAGATTTCAAACAACTAAACAATAAAATAATGTTTAAAATAGAATAAAAGTACACGATTGAAATATTTTGTAAATAAAACCATAGGTGAAAAGTGAATATCAAGAAAGATTGAAAATGTCATATGACAGAGTGAAAGTGAGAGAAACTGGTAATTTAGAGGAGTGGAAGTTAGTAAAAGAAAATTTTGTTGGGATTGCAAGTGATGTGTGTGGCTAGAGGATTATTGGAGGCAGCATGAGGAAGGGCAATGAATGGTGGAATGAAGGAGTGAAGATAAGTGGAAGAGAAAAAGAGGGTATTTGAAGAATGGCTGCAGAGTAATAGTGTAGACAAGTATGAAAGATATAGAAAGAATAATGTGGAAGTAAAACGTACGGTAGCCGAGGCAAAGAGGGTGGCTGTCTGGAGATGGGGTCAGAGATTGGGTCATTGGTATGAAGAGAATAAGAAGTTTTGGAAATAAGTGAAGAAAGTAAGGAAGGGTGATTTAAGAATTGAAGAGACAGTGAAAGATGGAAATGGAAGGTTGTTAAAAGGAGAGGAGGCAAGGAAAAGGTGGACGGAATATTTTGAAAGTTTACTGAATGTTGAAGATAATAGGGAGGCAGATATAATTACTGTTGCAGGTGTTGAGGTGCCAGTGATGGGAGATGAGATTGAGAGAAATTACAAGAGAGGAAGTGAGGAGAGCACTAGATGAAACGAGAGTAGGAAAAGCACCTGGTATGGATGTTGTGAAGACTTGAGATGTTAAAGGAAGAGGGTGTGACTTTTATGTTATCAATGTTACCAGTAGACTGGGTGTGCATGTATTGTACCACTATATAAAGGTAAGGGAGATGAGCATAAGTGTTGTAATTCAAGGGGTATTAGTTTCTTGAGTGTGGCTGGAAAAGTGTATGGTAGAGTAATAATTAATAGGATTAAAGATAAAATAGTACTGTACTTCCCATTAGAGATCATGCAAACTATAATAGTTGCATAACAGATTCCACACACAATACAGTTAGAATTTTAAAGAACTCAAAAATCACAAACTGATTAACATTTTCAAACAACAGCCAAAAATGTAAGTAATTTGAGGTATGGTTTTCAGGATAAACATGGCAATCCTATACATCATTAAATATAACCCTTTACTGCTGATCTCTTTCTCCTGCAACTTAATGATTATCAACATTCAAATGTCAGAGAAGAGAAATCAGCACTAAAACATGCAACTTGTGAAGAGATGGGGTACTGTATAAGAATATCATCAAACACAACATGCATACAATACAAAATGAAGTTACAGCAAATACAGAACAGCACTGTACATACAAAAGTACAGTAATCAGGAGAGCACATCCCACCTTTGCCAACCTTACACTTCTATTCGCTAGATCGGATTTGTCAAAATTTCTTTGAAATCTTATGAAGGCAGAGAAAATACATATTCCCCATTCAAATTCATTGTCAAATTCATTTAACACCCTGATAAATACAATGAAGCAGCTTTGAAGGTCGTTCACTTACAAATTCCTCTTGAAAAAGTACAAAACTTTCTTTGGTCCACATTTTGCTGTCTCAAAAATTCTAACTGATAACTATCATAAACATAATGAGCCCTTGTGGGTAGACAGTCGGGCAAGTAAACAAATAAAACTTGCAGCATTGCTTACATTAGGTAATAAAAAGTCTAACTTGTCATTTTGTTTCTAAAAATAAAAGAGATGAATTTATACTTACAATCTGCAAATTCTTCATGTTCTTAATTTCTGGAGAGAGGACTTCAAAGTCGTTGTCACCCATGTACAAGGCTCGCAGGGATTCTGTAACATGTATACACAGTGACAGATATATAATTTTAGCACATGTAATCGTAATCAAACTAACAATGTAGTGTTTATTGGTATACTCATCATTCCCTACCAGTAACCTTGAACTGCATCTGAAGGCAGTTGTCTGAAAAATTCGTGATATAGTATGTAAAGGAATTAGTAGATGGAGAGGAATACTCCCACAAAGTAGACCTCCTAATAATCATAATTCAACTTTACTTTCATTTATCCTTCAAGCATCATATCAATTCAGAGTCAAGAGAGAACTACATCAAAAAAATTTCTGGTAATTACATAAAAACTTCAGGTAAAAGCCTTTTAATAGGATGCTACTCATGATAGGATGACAACCCTTCCATGTGAGGGGCTTTTTATTGCAATAACTTGAGTTCACATTTGTCACAATACTTTTGGAGCATTTGTTTGAGAAAAATATGGCATACACTTTATAGTAGGACATCATACATACATACACATATACCAAGGCACTTCCTCCAATTTGGGGGGGGGTAGCCAACATCAACAAATGAAACAAAACAAAAAAGGGGACCTCTACTCTCTACGTTCCTCCAGCCTAACAAGGGACTCAACCGAGTTCAGCTGGTACTGCTAGGGTGCCACGGCCCAGCCTCCCACATTATCCACAACAGATGAAGCTAAATAATGCATAGGTTCAAGAATTCTGTATTAAAGATAGTATGATACAATAGGAAGTCCTTTTATAACTTAACAGTACTATGTATCAATATATTTATAATATAAATAAAGTAAACTACTTTGCAATGTCCATTATGCCTTGGCTGTGCTGCATTTAGCCTTTTTTACTTTTCATCTATTCCCTTTCAGTCTTCTCATTTAGTTGGTTATCTCCTTTAATATGACTGTATTGCTTCATTGCCTATTCTACTTTCAGATTAAAGTCTTCAAGTGAGCACTAAGAGAATCTAGCAATGCGACTTAAGTGTTTTTGGTAATCTGGTTGAGGATATTGTCAAGTTTCTTCATACATTCCATGAAATTACATGGAATAAAAAATTCTGTAAAGATAACAATTAATCATCTCATAATGTAAAATATGGAGATTGAATACTTTTATTCATAAAATATTTTATTTTCTACAGGTAATGTCTCAGCTAGGAAGAAAGTCCCAAGACAATGAACAGAAGTACAATGTATCAAAACATATGGGAAACTGATTTCTCGTAAATCTGTGCAGTATTTTTTTTAATAGTTTTTCTCGGTACCATCAGAACATAAGAGCTTCTTAATCAAGTTTCCACACAAACTACTCTGCATGAATCCTGAAATTTTCTGCCACTTCATCAACCTTCCTTGGATAGTATCTCTTAAATGAGCACTATATACACCAAACAAGCTTATCTTTAGCCGCCCCTGGTGTCGTCTGTGATACAATTGCTGTTAGTAAGTCATGGGAATCTCTCATCTAAATGTACATACCACCAGAGCAATCCTAATTTGAAAGAGTTCATCAAACTCAACAAGATCCCTATAGAAGATTGCATGAGAAGATGCTTACAGCTATCAAAACTTAACAAGGTGGTGGTATTTAGCTTTAGAGTAGCAAGCCCTGACCACCTGACGTGCCACATTTCTTCTCACTATGAGACAATATTTGGCAAGTATTCCTCCTGCTACAGGACAAAACACAGGTGCAGAAGTAAATGGTACCCATATTTCTTTCTGTTCCTGTTAAGGAACAACTCTCAGCATGCATCCTTTCCCCCTCTCTTCAATAGAGAGCGAGAGATCATCCAGGAAGGGTGAAGAAGAGGGGATAGTGCCCATCATCCCAATCAGCAGTGTGTATGCTGAGGTCCATACCAGAATTGCGCATGCCGATGCTCCTTCCCCTTATGGAAAACTCTCTGTACTTACTTCTCCCAGCATGAGACCAAGCACAAGTACACAATTACCACCCCACCATTGAGGGCACTGACATTCTTTCCCTGTATGGGACAAGTTTCAGTACTTAATTAAAAAAGGGAGGTTCATGGTACCACACTGTCTCAAAATCGGGAGGAGTCATGCATACTTGACCTCAATTGATCAGTCTTCCTGGACATCCTTGATGAAATCATCTACTTGTTCTCCTCTAGAAGTAGCAGTGAAGACACTCTCAAGCAGATGGAGTTGAGGAGCTGGAAAAACTTAAAGTTTACCTTCTACTAGGTTGTACAGGCCAAGGACAACATTCTCACAGGGGAAGAGAGCACAGGAACTCTATGAAAAGACAACACAACCAAGTGACATGTCCTTAGCGTCTTTCTTTGCTTGGTAACACACTCAAAGTAAGAAGGGCTGCGCCCTTTCACTTTATACTTGGTGGTAGCAAAACATTCTTCCTCTGATGGAGCACATCGATGTTTAAGGATTACCAACCTTATTATGATTATGCTGTCATTGTCACAAGGCCACACAAAACGAGGGTATAAAAAGAAAACAGGAATGATGTCCAACAAGAATGAAAAATGTGGATATCGTTCACATTCTTTTATTGGGAAACAATAGCAAATTCTTCCTTCTAAATATCCCTTGCACTGGAGAACTACCAACACATTAGTAATATCTAAATATGAGAAAAAGATTAAAACAGCCCTTTGAGGAGAGCAGAGGTACGTCTGTATATCTGGGAGCTGAAAGCTAAGTGGGAGATCAGTGGTCTGTTGAGTGGGTGGGGCTTACCCACCATCTTCCAGCTAACTACTGCCACCTTGATAAGTTTTGATAGCTATAACCAGCTTGGTTGTAAGCATACGTTACTAAAGGGTAAAGGTTTTCACTTGTGTTGCAACAATCAAGAATGTGATGTAATAACCTTGGAGGGTTCTGCAGTCAAGAATTACTTAAATGGGTTTCTTAAGTTGTACTGGTCCCCATTTTTATTATTTTTCATTAGATTTAAAGAACCCCTCACCCCCTTCCCCACAGTGAATGCAGTAAATGCACATGCAACCAACCAAAAAGCCTTTACATTACTTCAAAATAGAATATTTCCTCAAAATATGCAGACAAAACTAAGATGAGCGGCAAAAACACTGCACCCCCGAAAAAAAAGGGCAAGTCTACACATCTTTTGATAGTATCGCTCCTTCAAATAGTAACAATGATCTTAGGTACTTTAAATGTATTATAAACTTCTATAAATTATAAAAATTTCTTCAACAAATCCATAAAATAAAATGCTAACAATTTGTCAGCTGTTTGTATATTTCCATAAAAGATAGGGCTTCTTGATTGTATCCTATCTGCCTCCAATGAGACTAAATAAGCTTTATACTTATTTGTATAGTTTCTATTTTATCCCCAATAGCATTTGAGCTTTAAATTTCTACTGCTCAATTTTCACACCCCAGAAAAAATAGCCTAAACGTTGTCAGTCGTGTGAAAATCTAGAAATATAACTTGATGACTTAGTTAAATTACTTCACAATTATGATAAAGGACAAATAGGTTTTAAATTAAAAATTATTGTGTACTCACTAACAGTAAGATGACATTTTTTCAACATAAAATGAACAATCTAATTATTGAAGACTAAATTTGTCATTTCCAAATAAATACTTGCAAACAAAAAGTGCAACACGAGAATAACCCAAGCAGTGACATCTTTCTCAAACAGAAATTACCTACTAACAGTTGATTACTCAAGTGAGCAGATTTTCCATTGTGCCCCTGCACTATAGGCAGTAGGTGAATCTGTGCAAGGAGCATCACTATATTATACTGTACTTACTTTTCGGTTGCTATTCTTCGACCTAGATGGCATTGGTGAACATAACATCAATATAAACATGATTTGTAATTTCACAAAAGCAGAGAGAAGCCACAAAGATTCTGAGCTAAGGAGCAAAGATTATGTACAAATTAAATAAGCATACCCAAAAGTTTAAAAATTTCCCTTAAATTTGTCCCAAAATGCTAAATGGAGGGTAGTATACCATGTCCCTTAAATACACATGGAATGATAGATATTTGATGTTTAAATACAGAAGAGCAAATGCAGAAAAGAGGGAAGTGGACCACCATGCTGTGAAAGGTCAGACCTTAGATGAAGTAGAATATTCCTGGTATCTTGGAGATGCACTGACCTATGAAGGTACTGTAAAGCAAAAACCTAGATAATGTGGAAAGAAACTGCAGGCTTATCAATTAATAAAAGCATTCTATTAGTAAAAAAATAAAAAAGAACATGTGCAAAGCCAGCATTAGTAATGGTAGCTAAGCCATGGAAACTGGGAAAAAAATAGCATAAATTTAAAAAAAAGTAGGAATAGGAAATGCTAATATTCATAGTCAAGAGGCACTTGGAATATATCAAATAAGTATATTTCAGAGAGGATTAGTATCCAGCAGTTGGCAAATAGACTAAAATAGTTTAAAGTAGCTATAGAAAAGGATTTATGAACCATTAGTCAAGTAAAAGGACAAAGACCTGCAAGTTTCAAAAATTATCTAAAAATGGCATTGATGAAAACCAGCACCATATGAGAATTTGTGAAGAAACTGCACATTACAAAAGAGAATGAAGAAGATTAATTTTGCGTCTAAACCCAAATAAGGAGATACGTATTGACATTAAAATGTTAGTGATATTTCAGTCTTATAAGTAGAACAAAGTTATTACCAAGCATGAAGAAATTGCCAGGAAGACCCTCCCCTTCTGATATGTTGTTGTATGTGAAATCCAACACTTCTAAGACAGGGAAGGAACCAAATCCACGAGGAAGAGCATCTAACCGATTCATTCTGTAAATGAGAAGAGTAGAAATGTATAAATATCATTAATGGTTTTAATTACAGTAATAATTCAATTAGAACCTTATTAAGTAAATCTCAGAATGTCAATGCGTTGTTACCATTGCATTGTTGCTATAGCCTAATTTTAGAAATGTGACAAATCTAAACTAATTTGTATTTTTCCTAACGATGCAAACCTTGAGCTCTTTATTAGGGAATATACTTTTGGCGAAGCTGGACGACTAGTCATAAGACTTTCAGCAAGGTGTATTCTCTTGCTTGAGGGTACACTCAGGAACACTATTCAATCTCATTTCTCTTCCTCTTGTTTTGTTAAAGTTTTTATAGTTTATATAAAAGATTTGTTTTAATATGGTTACTGTTCTTAAAATATTTTATTTCTCCTTGTTTCCTTTCCTCACTGGACTATTTTCCCTGCTTGAGCCTCTGGGCTCATAGCATCCTGCTTTTCCAACTAGGTTGTAGCTTAGCAAAGTAATAATAATAATAACAACTACTCCACTGCTAGTTAGTAGGGGGTACGGGGGGGGGGGGGGGGGTAGTACCAGCTACACCGCTCACACACACAAGTGTTGTGTTGTCACTTTTGACAGCAGGCAGGACTTGCAGGGGGATAGGTGATGGGACAAAATTTGTGTGAAGAGTTCAAGGTTTGTATCATTAGGAACAATACACATTACTTTTAATATGTCCTTTGTTCCAATACTACATAGAAACCATTTCACTCTTTATACAGAAGACTTGCCTAAGTCAGGACTTGCACTACTGCTACTTCTATGTAAAAAACTATGATGGTGCTCATCCATACAAGATAACAGTATGATCAATCATAACCAATAACACCCATTACTCTTTAATTACCAAATTATTAAGGAGACATTCTAGAACAATTTACATTAAAAGCTATTTCTAAACAATCCACATTAGAATGGGAAAATTTTTTCGGCAAAGCTGGAAGACTAGCCATAAGACTTTTAGCGAGGTATAATTACCCCACCGCTAGTTGGTGGGGGGTAGAGGGTAGTACCCGTTATCCCGCTCACACACATACCCATGTAGTCTCGTCACATTTGATTGTAGGTAGGACTTGCTCAGGAACAGGTGATGGCAGGACAAATTTGTATAAAGAGCTCAAGGTTTGTAATGTTAGAAAAATCACATATTTTTAAGTAATTTGTATTTTTCCTTACATACTTACCGAGAACTACTTTTTTAGGAGGTACTGTACCTGGAATCTCCTCTCAACCGACCAGAGTTTTGTTTAGTTTACCCTACTTCCGTTTTCTGTGAGGACCACCTCAGGCGGAAGGATACATGCCCTGAGGCTAGTCCCAAGCCAGGTCGCGTGTTAGCTTGGGTCTCGACCCTCAGTAAGTTCTTGGATGTTAAAAGTAACTGAGGGTCAGTAAGGCACTCGGGGAAGGAAGGGATGGCCATTACCCGAAAGTAGTTCTCGGTAAGTATGTTAGGAAAAATACAAATTAATAGTACTTAAAAATTTGTGATTTGTTCCAACACGGAGACTTACCTCGAACTACTTTCTTAGGAGACTTACACTTTAGGAGGTGGGAGTGTCTTCCTGACCTCTAGACCCAACTAAGCCGGGCAACAAGGAACCTAGATAGGAAACTAGGTTCTACGTTATCCTGAAAACGAAACATAGGGAAAAACTACACAAAGAGCTCATGTTAGTGTCTAAGTACTCACCCTTAAAAATTCCACTATGCTGAGTCATGTGATGAAGTTGTGAAGTCATGTCTTGTGCAGGTTCTACCTGGGTCTATCTCCAGGGGTCGGGAAAGGAAAAGGACAAGGGTGAAAGGAAAACGAACCTGTGTCTCTTGGTTTTGCTACCCACGATTGTACCTGGGGCTTCACCATTAAATCGCTTGGAGCACGGAGATGACTGTCCCAATAGAGAACCCGTCTAGAGACTTCCTCGAGCAATTCTTGAGGTAATGAGTTGTGAAGGTCGACTGGTTCGACCAGGTGCCTGCTCTAAGGATCTGGGCCACCGCTATGTTCTTCTCAAAAGCCAGAGAGGTACTTAGACACCTAATGTCATGGGGCCTGGGATTACTTGTCAGGGGAAGACCCCCCTTGCTATAGGCCATGACAATCACCTGTCTTAGCCAATAGGAGATGGTATTCTTAGATACCTGCTTTTTCACTGTACCCGTGGAGACGAAGAGGTTTTTGATACCAAGGCGGAGATTAGCCGTCCACTCAAGGTATTTCCTCACGGCTCTGACGAGGCACAACTTCAAATCCTCCGGATTCCCTGATCGAGGAATCGCTGGCATTGAGAAGCCTTCGAACTTAGGATCCCAGACTGCTGGATTCTGTGTTTTAGCCACAAAAGAAGGGACGAACTTGAAGGAGATCTCATGCCATCCCTTCGTATGAGAGACTTTGTTGGACAACCAATGGATTTCTCCCACACTCTTAGCTGAAGCCAAGGCCAACAAGAAGACCGTCTTGAGAGTGAGATCCCTGTCCACTATGTCCTTTAAGGGTTCGAACGGTGGTTCACTTAGCATCTTCAGGACTCTTGCCACATCCCACTGCGGCACCCTGGAGGTTTGCGGAGGGCATGCTTGTTCAAAGCTCCTGATGAGCATAGAGATATGCCTAGAGGAGCCCAGATCAATGCCCTTCAGGAGGAAAACTTGGCCAAAGGCTGCACGGACTCCCTTGATGGCTGGTATTGACATGCCCACCACGTCTCTGAGGTGAACGAGGAAATCTGCAATATCCGGAACCGAAGCTTTTAGAGGCTTGATGTTTCTTGAGGAACACCATTTCGTGAAAGTGGTCCATTTTGCCTGGTAGACCGCTGCCGAAGACCGCCTCAGATAGCGCGACATCCTCTCAGCCGTTCCTGCTGAATATCCTTCCTTTTGACGGTCAATAGTCTCCAAGCAGACGAAGCGATCAAGGATTGTCGTGGAACCTTTGGAAGTGTGGCTGCTGCAGAAAGTCTGGTCTGTCGGGCAGAGGCCACAGGGGAAGACACGCTAAGTCTCTTAGATCCGCGAACCCCTCTCTCTCCGGCCACCAGGGCGCTACCAAAGTGAGCTGTCCTTACTCTGTTGAGCACTTGCCTGATCAATGCGAAGGGAGGAAAAGCGTACATGACGAGATTGTCCCATTTGTGCTGAAAGGTGTCCTCCAATGTCGCCTTTGGGTATGGGACAGGAGAACAGAATACGGGGAGTTGTGTATTCAGTCTGGTTGCAAAGAGATCCATCACCGGCAAACCCCATTTATGAATGATGAGCCTGGCTACTTCTGGGTGAAGAGACCACTCGGTACCCACTACCTGGCCCATCCTGCTGAGCCCGTCGGCTAGGACATTCCTTTTCCCTGGAATGAACCTTGCTGAAATCACGATTTGTTCTGACTCGGCCCAATCCAGGATCTCCAATGTGAGATCGCACAACTCCTTCGACTCGAGTCCTCCCTGTTTCTTTATGTACGCTACTACAGTGGCGTTGTCGCACATCAACGCCACTGTGTTTCCCCTTAGAAGATCTACGAACTGTAGGCACGCTTTTCGGACTGCCTTCATCTCTAGGACGTTGATGTGCTGTGCTTTTTCTTCTTCCGTCCAAGAACCTCTTGGTGACTTGCTGAGAAGGTGTGCTCCCCACCCCTCCTTGGAGGCGTCCGTGAAGAGAAGCATCTCGGGGGGCTCGGCTGCGAAGGGCATCCCCTTGAGGGTATTCGCTCGATCCTGCCACCACTCCAGGGATTGTTTTGTCTCCGGAAGAACGGGAATTAACTTGTAGGGGAAGTCTAACTGGTTCCAGAGCCCCTTCAGGTTCCATTGTATGCTCCTTAGTTTGAGCCTCCCTTGGGGGACCAGTTTCTCTAATGATATTAGATGACCTATCAACCTCTGCCAGTCCTTGGCCTTCCTGGGCTGCCCTGAAAGGAAGGGCCAGAGGACCTGGTCCAGGTTGTTCAACCTCTCCCCCGACGGAAAGGCTCTCACTAGGCGGGAGTCCAGCACTATCCCCAAGTAAGTCATCCTGGTGGAGGGAGACAGATGCAACTTCTCCAGGTTGATAGTGATACCCAGAACTTTGCAGAATTGTATTAGTTTCAAACCTTGATCCTTCAAAACTACCTCTGAGGAAGAAAGAAGCAACCAGTCATTCAGGTAGCGAATGAGGCGAATACCCCGTTCGTGAGCCCACACGGAGACTGTCTTGAAGATCCTCGTGAATACTTGGGGCGCTGTTGACAAACCGAAGCAGAGGGTCTTGAACTGCAATATCTGGGTACCCCACTTCACCTGAAGAAACTTCCTGCTTGAGGGGTGGATAGGGATTTGAAAATACGTGTCCTTGAGGTCTATGGACTTCATGAAGTCCCCTTCCCTCAGGGACTGCAGGACCGACTTCGGTGTGTCCCTCTTGAAGTCGGTCTTGCACACAAACTTGTTGAGGGCTGACAGATCTATTACTGGTCTCCAACCTCCCGTCGCTTTCTCCACCAGAAAGAGTCGGCTGTAGAACCCTGGGCCCGGCTGTAGAACCGTTTCCATTGCCCCTTTTTCCAACATCGTGGATACTTCTTCCTGTAAGGCTGCCCTCTTCAAAGGATCCTTGGGTGCTAGCCACTCCGCCTGACTGGCTGGAATCAGAGGAGGCGGTTCTGCCAGGAATGGTAGTCTGTAACCCTCCTTCAACACCGTTACTGTCCAGGGTTCCGCACCGTGGTCTTTCCATGCTTGCCAAAAATGTCTGAGGCATCCCCCAACCTGAGGCTTGGGCAGGTTTAGGGGGCCTCTCACCCTATCTCCTTCAGGAGGATCGACCTGAACGCCCTCTCCTGGAAGCTAAGTAGGACGTTCTAAACGAGGCCAGTGCTGTCGGAGCTCCTCTGGGGGGGGGGGGGAGAATGTGGAGGTTGAGCCCAAGAGGGTACACTCGAGCACACTCTCCTATCCTTGTCTGGCTAGGAGAGGCTCGAGAAGTAGAGGGTCCATCCGACGTAGGTGTTCTATAAGCGGGTCTCCTCATGGCCTAAGGTCTGGGAATGCTCACTTCCATCCTCTTCATGAGCTTCTCCATGATCTCTTATAGGTAGTAGGTTGGCCAGGGCACCAGCCACCCGTAGAGATACTACCGCTAGAGAGTTATGGGGTCTTTTGACTGGCCAGACAGTACTACATTGGATCCTCCTCTCTGGTTACGGTTCATTTTCCCTTTGCCTACATACACACTGAATAGTCTGGCATATTCTTTACATATTCTCCTCTATCCTCATACACCTGACAACACAGATTACCAAACAATTCTTCATCACCCAAGGGGTTACTGCACTGTACTTGTTCAGTGCCACTTTCCTCTTGGTAAGGGTAGAAGAGACTCTTTAGCTATGGTAAGCAGCTCTTCTAGGAGAAGGACACTCCAAAATCAAACCACTGTTCTCTAGTCTTGGGTAGTGCCATAGCCTCTGTACCATGGCCTTTCACTGTCTTGGGTTAGAGTTCTCTTGCTTGAGGGTACACTCGAGCACACTCTTCTATCTTATTTCTCTTTCTCTTGTTTTGTTAAAGTTTTTATAGTTTATATAGGAGTTATTTATTGTTGTTACTCTTCTTAGAATATTTTATTTTCCTTTTTTCCTTTCCGCACTGAGCTATTTTCCCTGTTGGAGCCCCTGGGCTTATAGCATACTGCTTTTCCAACTAGGGTTGTAGCTTAGTAAGTAATAATAATAATAATAATCTGCTTCAGGGGAAAAAGCGAGTCACCCCACACGGGCAGGCTCCTCAAAGCCCTTGCTTCCCTGTCTGGGATTCTCCTGGATAGCTTGGTCAGAACAGTATCCCTTCTCCTAAGGACCCAGTTGGCTGATAAAGCAGGAGACTGGAACGTCAAGAACTTCAATGTCCTGCCTCCGGAGATGATTAGTTCTTTCAGGAGAGCTTGATTCGATGGATCTGACCAGTCGTAGGTGGCCTGGATACCCATTAGAGTTGAGGCCCACCAGTCCAACCAGGAGGCGACGTTGACCAGGTCTTTAGACATCTCCATCATCGTCGCCTCTGACTGGGAGAAACAAATCGGGGCTTAAGAGGCTCTGTCCTCCGGGGCACCCTGCCCTAACACTTCAAGGGAGGCCTCCATTCTGCAGGCTCCCGGTCGCTGCCCTTCCGGCACATAATATCTACTCTGGGACCTTAGACCCTAGAGTAATTTTGAGGCACTCTGGGATTTGGGGGCTTCAGCATTGCCCGCCACAACCTTGTCAACATGAGCACATCCCAGAACCACGCCCCTGGCCACAGGTAGCGCTAAGGAGGGTTTCTGCTGTACGGGGGCCTCCATTAGTCGATTGAGGCTGGATTGCCAGGCATCCTCGTCGGCGGGAACAGGCTCCTCGATCCTGTGATGCCTCCGTATGAGGCCTATAACTCTTCGATAAGCTGAATCCTCGGTTGGAGAACCCTCCGTGTCGCCGACCGCGCCCTCCGTCTGGAGCTGAGGCGCTGTCCCGACGGGTACCTCCGTCTGGCGCTGAGGAGCTGTCCCGACGGGCACCTCCGCACTAGGCCGCGGTCCTGGGACGGGCACCGCCGTGTCAGCGAGGGCTTCCGTCCTTAGATTGGATTTAAAAATGGCAGTAAACATGGCAGCATGGACACATAATACTTATGTAAATATACTTGGATATAAACCCATGAGACTGGTTACACGGAAATCAATTATTTTTCCAGAAATCTCAACAAGTAATTTAGCTAGAGAGAGTTTATTTGACAATGAAATGATGTCAAAGATCATGGAAAGGCACCATGAGATAACCAAGAAATTTAGGGAAGTAGAATTTGAAAATATGACGATCAAAGCTTCCGAAGTGAGAAAGGGTAGTTTTAATGACATGAAATATGAAGATGGAGATCTCATATTTTATTAGGATGATAATAATAAAAGCTGGTGCGGCCCTGTAAAAATATTTTGTCAAAGGAACAGAGATGCTTTCATATGGGCAAACGGTGATTTAAAAAAGGTGTCTGATTGTAAAATAAAGCCATGCAGAGTTTATGCCTACAAAGACAGTGATAAAGGGGTGATGAACAAAATAAGTAACATTACTAAGGAGAAATTTGATAAAGAGAAAGATGAAGTAAGAAATGAATGCAGAAGAAAAACCAGATCTCAATCGAGCAAGGTTAAGTTAACTGAAAAGGAAGATGAAGAGGAAAGAAACCAGAATGAAGTCAGTAATTTTATGGAAGAAAGAGAGGAAAAGAACACATGTAATCAAGAAAGCATTGATTATGTTGAACAAAAGGGGGATTCTATTGGTGCCTATTGGCTGAGGTCAAAGAAGGCCGAATGCTTTCACCTTGATAATACAGTATTAGTAGTGGAACTCCCATTTAAATATCATAAGATGCCGGAAGTGATTGAAGCTAAAGAAAAAGAATATAAAAATCTCAAAGATTATGATTCTTTTGAGGAAGTCAAAGATTATGGACAACAAATAATCAACAGTTGATGGGTAATTACAAAGAAGGAAAAACATGATGGTCAAAAGACTGATTATAAAGCAAGGTTGGTTGCAAGAGGCTTCCAGAAAGAGTGCAAACCTCAAGCTGATTTTCCTACTTCTATGAGAAAGTGTAAAAATATTTTCAGCTGTAGCAGCAAATGAAAAGTTTCATGTGCAATCAGTTGACATTAGGGTTGCTTTCTTGCAGTCTAAAAATTTGGATTGAGATGTCTTTATTGAACCCCCCTAACGATTTGAAGAAAGGTGTACTTTGGAAACCTTTGTATGAACTTGATGAGGCCAACAGAAAGTTTTGGCTGAGAATAAAGATTTGAGGAATGTAAGTGGTGATGAAGCATTTTATTTTCCACATGATGGAAACAATCTTATAGGATGGTAATTACTCATGTGGATGATTTCAGCATAGCAGGAACAAAGGAATTTGTTAATAAACTCAGAGAAAAAGTGTAAAGTGTTTTGACAGTTTCGAAGGTTGAAAAGGATAGATTTAGATTCACTGGTAGATATACAAAAGACCGGAGATGAAATTGTAATCTCGAAGGAAGAATAGGCAAATAGTATTGAGGAGATACAAGATATTCGTAAAGCTAAGCCTGATGATCCATAGACAAAACTGGAAAATAAAGCTTATACAAAATATGCGGGGAAGATAAGTTGGTTAGCTGCAAATACTAGACCAGATTTGTCAATAACTGCTTTACTAATGTCAGTGAAGAATAATGAAGCAAAGATAAGAGATCTTAAGCGGGTAAATCATGTCGCTAAGAGAATTCATGGCAAACCAAATAAAGTTGTGCTCTCCAGAGTTGGCAATAAAATGAATCTTGTTATTTTTGGTCTAGGGGACTTTTCTTATAGGACTGATGATAAAAGTATAGGAAGAAATCGTATTTCATTGGGATCTAAAAAGACAAAACAGATTAGTCAATTGTCAGTTAGAGTTAAACGGTAGAGAGAGACAATATCCACTCTCAACCGAGCCAAAAGCAAAATTGACAAGACATCACATGTGTGTGCATGAGTGGGGTGGCTGGTACTACCCTATAACCCCCCACTAGCTAGCGGTGGAGTATTTATACCTCGCTACAAGTCTTATGGCTAGTCTTCCAGTTCAGCCAAAAATATATTTCCAAATAAAGAGCGGAAAAGTTTGTATTAGTGACGGAATGAGGGTACAGTATTAAGTACTAACCAATACAGTACTTTAATACAAAATTTAATACTGTAGATTTAAAAGGATTGGTTTATTTATCTGTGAGATGGACTAAGAAATGTGGTAAAAAATTGTCCACTCTTCCATATGGCAGTTACCATGATAGGTCTGTAAAAACTGTTTTTTTTTTTTTTTTTTTTTTTTTTTTTTTTTTCATTATAATCAGAAAGTTCACTTATTTGAAGGAATACCAATGAATTTCAGGTAAATCATTAGAAAGGAAGAGTCTCATGCAGAACACGATAACCTTTCAAAGAACTTTTGACACAAATTATATCTCTAACAAAATCTGCTTAGTCCATGTGTCATTATAGTACAATGACCTATGTTCAGCTGTATTTTAAACCACTCACCCAACATTCAAGATACGAAGCTTGTTTAGAGACGAGATGGATGTTGGCAATTCTTCAATGATGTTGTCGAACAAGTTAAGAATTTCCAGGTTGACAAGATTGGCAATTGCGGGTGGAATTATTGTCAGACGATTGTGAGTGAGAGTCAGTCTTGTGATGTTCTCCAAGGACACTGAAAACAAAATAAAACAATAATAATTGATGGTAAAAAAAAACTATGAACTTGAAAATGTCTTTGCAGTTTGAGCAACAAATCTAAACCCCTTCCCAAAATGAATAGCAATCCTTATGTAAGAACACCAATATGATGAATGATTTTTCATACTCTTCAAGTTAGATGTTCATGCTCTTTTCAGATCAAAATTTTAGATGTCAGTTTGATGTCCTTTGACAATACTGTACTATTTTCATATCTTATTTTATCAAAGGTATAAGCACAATCATTACCAAATAACTTGATTTTAAACTTCCAACTTTCATCACTTCTGTGTAACATATAAGAAAATACATTCTTATCAGCAATTATTTACACTAGATTTCTCACAATTGGGTTAAACATGGTGTGAATTCTCTCCATTCTCTTTTGTCTTGTGTAGTTTCTACCTAAATTCCCATCAGATTTGAGTCTATAAATTCATCTTTACTAAGGTTTTCTGGGCATTCCTACTATTCCTTTACCAAATACTTCCACAGCTATTTCAAGTGATTTTCTGACTAACTATACTTCACCCTTATTGCATCGTGTTTAAACCATCTTAATCTTCAAGATGAGTAAATTTAATGGTTCTGTAAAAAAAATTTGACTTTTAAACATAAATTCAAGACACTGAATTTCTATGGTTACACCTGGTCATAAATGTTTACCAAGAACAAAGTCTTTCACAAAGGGAAAACATTTTTAACAGGTCCTTAACATTGTCAGCAAACTAAAGCAAACAAGAAGAAAAAAGTCATAGGATCCGGGCCATTAACAATTTATTTGTAAGAACAAGATAATTCAATATGACAAATTTGGAAGTAATTTGTATGTTCTCTAACAATACAAACCTGTAGTTCTTTACACGAGAAAAAATCCTTGTAAGCTGGCATACGTTTATGAAACTTTTTACAAGGTGTCAACAACCATTCCCGGTGTTACCAGCACTGCAAGGAGAAGTACTACCCCACAACCCACAACTCCCACTCACTCATACATATTTCATTTTGATTGCAGATGGGACTTTTCTGGGTGGTAGGTGATGGTAGGTAAAGTATGTGTAAAGAGCTATAGGTTTGTATTTAAGAAAAATACAAATTACTTCCAAATTAGTCATTTATTACTACCAAAAATACAAACCTTACATTCTTTACACAAGAGATTCACTCTAAGGTAGGAGGAAGTCCCTTAAACTGGCTACAACTTTGACCCAGGATTGCTACACTGAGAATGACAATGAAAGGGATAAGCATCCTGACACCTCATAAACCAGTGGCCTGGCAATACCAGCAGGTTGACAACCCATCCAAAAACAACTATGAGTGTAAGAACGTAACTGTGATTGTCATAGGCTATGTATAATCAACAGGTTTATGAATATACTGTGCAACACTGAGAACCAGACATCATAACTCCCCCTCATAAGGAGATTGGAGACGTGACAATGAATATATAAAATCATATTCTAGCTACAAGTGACATGGAGTTTACCTGCAGTTGAGGAGTTCCAGCTGAGAGGGTCTTCAAGTGCTATGCCCCAAGAGAGGGAAAGAGCAAAGAAAAGGCCAGTCGTCTGGTTGCACCATAGGGGAACGAGGCCTAGGAAGGTTCGTTGCTGTTCTCTTGAGCCGACACCAAAGCCACCGCTAACTTAACCTGCTTCTGAAGACTAAAATCCTTCAAGAGTCTGGAAGCCCAGTTCTTCGTAAGTGTGTTAGCGGCCTTTGTTCATAGGAATTGCCCATGAAAGAGGCGAGAATACTGGCAACCTCTTCCTGTTCCGAAACCTTGGGAGGTTTCACCGAGGCTTACACTGGGATGGAAGGTACCACAAAAGTAGAGGTGTGAAAAAACTCTATAGGCAACAGCCAATACAGTAGGAGTCACCAAACGAAACCTCCCTCGGAGACCTTGATCCCCTATGGGTCATGGGATGAAAAATATTCGCTGATGGAGGAGTGACCAGCCTTCAGCCGACGACGCCTCTGATCAGGCCTAATGGACACAATGCTCAATTTCTCACACAAATGGTCAATGCTGGATGACTTAGCCTTAACACCGTTTGCTTCTAAATATCACTGGCACCTAGAAGCACAACCCTCCGTTGCGGGAATGGGAGTCAGGAGTGAGGCAGCTGGGAAAGGCACTGGCTAAACTGGCACATTGGAAGCAGGTGCAGTATAAGCTGGCGTGGCGCCACGTGAGCTGGAGGAAGTGGCGCAGCAAGGTTGCTTGTCGCACTGACGATGGCAACAGCACAACGCAACCTCGGGTCACAGGGAGCCTGCTGGTCACGGGAAGATATACTGTAGTCCAAATAGGGTCTGCGAAAGGATTGTCAGAAAGTTTGAATAAGGTCTGTCAAAAGATCGTCAAAAAGTCTGAATAGGGTCTGTGAAAAGATTGTCAGAAAGTTTGAGTAGGGTCTGTCAAAGGATTGTCAGAAGCAGAGAAGATGGAGGCTGCTGTTTTAAACATTTCCTGCAAGAGAGCCTCATGAGACAACCCTGGCATCACTGGTCCACAAATAGATAGCTCCTGAACTGGAGCACGAGCCAGCTGAGATGGAGTCGGTGGACCATGAAACTGGTTTGCACATCCCATTCTTAGTTTAGGAAAAAAGTGATCACAGATGATTACGAGGCACTAGAGGTTGTGTAGCTGCCTGTGTGCGAACAAACAATGAATAGCGGTTGACAAGTATGTAAGAAAGTGTCATGATCTACCCCATAAGGTTGACCGTACTCAGCCGTGAGTGAGCGAGACCCAGTATGTTGGATTGCAAGCAGGCGTTACACTTATGTCCCAAAACTACACAGAGCTATGCACAGAAAGCGAGACCCAGTATGTTGGATTGCAAGCAGTCATTACGCTTATGTTCCAAAACTACACAGAGCTATGCACAGAAAGCGAGACCCATTATGTTGGATTGCAAGCAGTCGTTACGCTTATGTCCCAAAACTACACAGAGCTATGCACAGAAAGCAAGACCCAGTATGTTGGATTGCAAGCACTCGTTAAGCTTATGTCCCAAAACTACACAGAGCTATGCACAAAAAGCGAGACCCATTATGTTGGATTACAAGCAGGCGTTACGCTTATGTCCCAAAACTACATAGAGCTATGCACAGAAAGCGAGACCCAGTATGTTAGATTGCAAGCAGGGGTTATGCTGATGTCCCAAAACTACACTGAGAGCTCTGCACAGAACTCACTCGCTGAGCTAGCACAGGTAACTGAGCAGGTTGGAGACTAACAGAGCATCACGAGACTGCAGAGGCGAGATCAGCCTCACGATGGGCTGCAGGGAGATCGCAAAGATTGTCTGCGAGCTCCAGAGAGCTCAGCTCTGAAGAGTTAGAGACCACGGGTAAAGTGTCTTATTGGCACTCCTTAGCAGCCTGGAGACTTAAGACTCCCAGTCAGGGACAAACTCCCACCCTTACAACGGTGTCTGCCATAAGGCCCCAGAACGACAGCAAGCTCAAGAGTACGAGCTAGGAAGAGCACCACCCTGCAGATACTCCGGTAGGCACGAGACCGCGCAGGAGGGACTCCCCCCGTCACCTCTAGTGGGGGAGATGCCAAAGTCAGCCCAACCCCGCCCAAGAGCAGAAACACACTCAGTACAACACCTCCAAAAGCCGTCCTTTGAGGGGAACAAGAAAGTTCCAAGGTCAGCCACATATTACACCTCGTACAAAGCTTAACGGCTAGTTTCAGCTATCGCAATACGGTCTCCCGAGGGCAGAAGTCTGTTTCAACTCACTTGGGGAGGAAGAAGGAGCAACTTGACTTGAAGGTTGACCAAGGGTTAACCGGTCATCACTCTTACTCACATCATCCACTGGAGGAGACCAAACAAGTAGAGTCAAAGAGGAAGGTAGGCCTACCAGGAGAAAGAGTAAGAAGACGGGATTTCTTGGACTTCGAGGAAGAACCTGAAGGCGAAGAATCCCTTCTAGAATTCTTCCTCCTGCCATACTGTTCCCACTAGGAGGACGGCCACTCCTAACACTCAGGACAAGGGTAAGCCTCCAAGCAGGAACGTCCTCTGCAAAAAGGGCAATGATGGTGAGGGTCCATGTCCTCCTTCAACATAAAAGTGCCGTATGAAACTCTCATGTTGTGCACCCTTAAGGTCACATACACTGAATCACACCTGAAAAGAAAGTTTTAATTTTAGCCAAGCCAGAGAACATGGAATGAAAAGTCTGTCTTCAACCACGGCTGAGATCAAAATGAAGCAAGTATGAGTGAGCAGGGTGTGCTTTTCCCACTACCACTGGTAACAACCGTTCTGTTGTCGCCACCTAGTTAATAGTTTCATAGCCCTATGTAAGTGTGGGCTGATTTCTTCTCCTAGGTAAAGAATGCAAGGTTTGTATTTTGTGTAGGAATAACTAAATTTTGTGTACATAAATTGGAGCAATAAATCAAATCAAAAGTATACACAAATGTTATGGAGGTAGAATGCAATATAACTCTTTGCATTCTTGTGTAATGTAGAACTGAGTTGGTTACGGTGCACACAATTGAAACCCATAAAATATATGATTCTTGTCTGTTGGGCCTTCTGCATAATGTAGCCTAAAAGTAGTAAAGTATTTTCTATCTTGAGAAAATACATCTAAAAAAATGGGGTAGGTGACATGCAGCCTGGACTAGTAACTAAAATGACAAATTTGGAAATAATTTGGATTTTTCCTAACTGCATAAATCTGGAGCTCTTTATAGTGGAGATATATTTGGCGATACGTGGAACTAGCCGTAAAGCTTTGTATGAGGTGTAATTACCTTGTTACAACTTAGCCAATCTGTGCTAGGTGTAAAAATTTACTAATATGACTTGACCAGGTGAGCGTAAAATTGGAGTTAAATTCCGCACTTAACCCAGACATTGCCAGACTCCCCCTCAATTGGAGATTGGGGTCATGAAAAATATATACACACCAGGTTACACAAAGGGCAATGGTACCCACCTCCAGTTAGAGGATGTTAGCTTGCAGAGCTCTCAGATGCTGGACCTCAAGAGAAGGGAGAATGAAATAGGAAGTGGCCAGTCACTTCCATATCCATTCCAGACTTACTCGCAGATAACATCTGCCTTCAACCGACTGCAACTTGTCCTAAAAGGGAGTGGAGGAGTTATTGACCATGCTTTGTGCAGCCACCACAGGCACAAAGTAAAAGTACCTACGTTCCTGTTGGTTATGTCTTGCAGGTAGTGGGCGGTGAACGTAGTTTGCGGTTTCCACATGCCTGCATGTGGTACCTGTGGCACAGAGAAATGACAAATTCGTAGGTAATTTGTATTTCTCCTAACTATACAAACCTTAGCTATTTAATATGGGTTATCACTTTCGGCGTAGCTGAAATGACGAGCCATTAGAACTTTAACGAGGGTTTACTACCGCACCTCTAGTTAGCGGGGGGTAAGGAGGGTAGCTTGCTAACCCCCCCCCCCCCTCCCTCACACACACACACCTGTGCTTGAGCTCACTTTGCTTAGAGGTAGGACTTCAAGGGGGATAGGGCTGGTGGGCAAGTTTGATTAAATAGCTAAGGTTTGTATAGTTAGGAAAAATACAAATTACCTACGAATTTGTCATTTGTTCCGTAACTGACATACAAACCACGCTATTTAATATGGGTAACTCACCCGTTAGGAAGGGTGGAAATTCAAGGCCAGTACTGGCTTTTGGCTTTGCCCGGGGACTCAGTATCTGAGTGTGTCAGCACTCAACAATAAGGAGTCCCTGCACCTCGCTAGAGCCTTGCTACGCAAGGGCTGCGGCCTACGTAAGCTGTGTGTGAAGGTATGAAGTGTGACTCTTCCTGGGAAGTTGACCTGTAGTCCTTTAGATGGAAACTTTAGGCTAGAACTCTCCCAATACCACCTCGTCAGGGTATGGGGATGTGACAGTATTAGCTTAATACTAGGAACACAAGGAAACATGGTTTACCTGCAGTGGTTCGAGGTCAGCTGTGCAGAGAACCCAGGATGCTGCTTTCCCCAAGAGAGGGGAGGATGAAGGAAAGAATAAGGGCCAGACATACCTTTTCATTCATGCAGACTAAGACCGGGTAACAATGCCCTCAACCTTCTGCTACTTGTCCTTTAAGGAGCCTGAGGTTTTAAACCAGGTGTTGTGCAGCCACCACAGGGCCGATAGAAAACGTATCGAGCCTCCTGTGGGTCACGTCTTGCAGGTAGTGGGCTGTGAAGGTCGTCTGACGCTTCCACACCCCAGCTTGGAGCACCTGCGTCACTGAGAAGTTTTTCTTGAAGGCCAGGGACGTAGCTACGCCCCTGACGTCATGTGCTCTAGGGCGACGTGACGGAGGAGGGTCTGGATTCAGGGACAGATGGATCACCCTACGAATCCATGCTGAGATGGTGTTCTTGGTAACCCTCCTCTTAGTCCTCCCATTGCTCACAAACAATGCCTGCACCTGGGGACGTACTGCAGCTATTCTTTTGAGATATAGCCTCAGACTCCTTACTGGACACAGTAGGAGATTGTCTGGGTCATCTGTTACAGAACGAAGACTCGAAATCTGGAAGGAGTCGAACCTAGGGTCCGGCACCCCCGGATTCTGAGTCTTAGCAATAAACTGGGGGACGAATTTGAACGTTACCTCCCCGCATCCCCTTGAATGGCCGATGTCATAAGAGAGACCATGAAGTTCAATGACTCGCTTGGCTGAGGGCAAAGCTAGTAGGAACACCGTCTTCCAAGTTAGATGGCGATCTGAAGCCTGGCGTAATGGTTCGTAGGGAGGTCTCAAGACACCTGAGAACTCGAACCACGTTCCATGGAAGAGGTCTCACCTCCGACTGAGGGCAGGTAAGTTCATAACTCCGTATGAGTAGGGAAAGTTCCAGCGAGGAAGAAATGTCCACTCCTCTGAGTCTGAAAGCTAGACTTAAGCCGCAAACTACGTTCACCGCATTTCTTCCCGCAAATACACGAAGAACTCCGCTATTGCTGGAATAGTGGCATCGAGTGGAGAGATACCCCTTCCACGACACCAACCACAGAAGACTCTCCACTTTGCCCGGTAGACAGATGCGGATGACTTTCGCAGGTGTCCAGACATCCTGACCGCAACTTGTTGCGAAAATCCTCTCTCAGCGAGGAGATGCTGGATGGCCTCCAGGCGTGAAGTCGTAGCGAAGTTACGGCTTTGTGGAAGATGTTGGCGTGTGGTTGTTTGAGTAGTTCGTGTCGCGGAAGGAGTTCTCTCGGAAGTTATGTTAGGAGTTGCAGAAGGTCCAGAAACCATTCCGCGTGATGCCATAGCGGAGCTATAAGGGTCATCGAAAGATTGACCGATATTCTGGTCTTGTTGAGCACCCTCCTCATCAGACAGAACGGGGGAAAGGCGTACACGTCGATGTTGTCCCACCGTTGTTGGAAGGCATCTTGCCAAAGCGCCTTGGGATCCAGGACTGGGGAGCAGTACAGCGGAAGCTTGAAGTTCAGCGCTGTAGCGAACAGATCCACAATCGGGGAATCCCACAAAGTCAGGACTTTGTTGGCTACTAGATGATCCAAAGACCACTCGGTACTCACTATCTGAGACGCTCAGACTGCTCAGACCGTCTGCGAGCACATTCCTCTTGTCTGGAATGAAGCGTGCCGATAGTGGAATCGAGTGGGCTTCGGTCCATCTCAGTATCTCTACTGCGAGATGGGATAGCTGCTTTGAAAAGGTACCTCCTTGCTTGTTGATGTGAGCCACTACTGTGGTGGTGTCGCTCATCACCACCACAGAGTGACCTGCCAGGTATTGTTGGAACTGTTGAAGGGCCAGGGATACGGCCTTCATTTCTAGCAGATTTATATGGAGGCACTTTTCTGATTCTGACCACAGGCCTGAGGTCCTGTGTTGCAGAACGTGGGCCACCCCCCCCCCCTTTCTTTGAGGCATCCAAAAACAGCATCAAATCCAGGGGGAGGACGAGAAGATCCACTCCCCTGTCACCCACCACGGAAGGTCCGTCTGTTCCGCAGGACCCATAAGGATCATGACATCTGGGGAATCGTAACCCTGATTCCACCGAGACTTGAGTCACCATTGGAGGGATCTTATCCTGAGGCGACCGTTGGGAACTAGACGAGCCAGCAATGAAAAGTGACCGAGGAGACGTAACCATGATTGGGTTGGAAGTTCTTTTTGTCTGAGGAAAGGGCTTGTGACCCTCCTCAGCCTTGCTATCCTGTCGTCCGATGGGAAGGCTTTGTGGAGATTGGTGTCTATGATCATGCCTAGATATACCAGTCTTTGAGTGGGAAGCAGAGAGGACTTCTCGATATTTACCATGATCCCCAGATCTTGGCAAAGTCCCAGAAGTTTGTCTCGGTGTTGAAGAAGGGCTGACTCAGAGTCTGCTAGGATCAGCCAGTTGTCCAGATAACGGAGGAGTCGGATGCCAATCCTGTGTGCCCACGGCGATATTAGGGTGAACACACTGGTAAAAACCTGTGGTGCTGTGGAGAGACCGAAACACAGCACCTTGAACTAGTAAACATTGCTGTCTAGGCTGAATCTTAAGTACTTCCTTGAAGACGGATGGACTGGGATCTGGAAGTACACGTCCTTCAGGTCCAGTGTACACATGAAGTCTTGCGGTCTCACTGCAAGTCTAACCGTGTCTGCAGTCTCCATGCTGAACGGAGTTTGCTTGACAAACTTGTTCAGAGCTGAGAGGTCGATGACTGGTCTCCAGCCTCCAGACGCCTTCTTTACAAGAAAGAGTCAACTGAAGAAGCCTGGGGACCCGACGAGGACCTCTTGGAGAGCGCCCTTCTTCAACATGGTCTGGACTTCTGCCCGAAGGGCTTTCCCCCTTGCCAATCCCATGGCAAGGGAGCTCAACGACAATGGATCCGCTGTCAGGGGAGGTAGAGATGTTGTGAACGGGACGCGATATCACTGACTGATTACGGAAATCGTCCGGGAAGTGGCCCCGAGTTGCTGTCACCTGTTCGCGCAACTTTTTAGGCATCCCCCCACTGGTAAACATGCAGGGGGACTGCCAATCCTAGCGTTGGCGGCCTCGGCCGCTCCCTCTAGGATTCTTTCCTCCCCTGGAGGACTTTTTGCCTTTCTTGTCCTTGACAGGAAAGGGCTTAGACACCGTCGTCTTCGCTGCAGCTGCCGGTTTCGTGGTCTTAGTAGGACATGGTTGCTGGGGTGCTGAGGTTTATAGGGCTTCGATGCTAGAGCCCTATGTAGGAAAGAGTCCTGGTTGGAATTCCTCCACCTCTCAGCCGCCTGCTCCACGTCCTTAGGCTCAAACAAGTTCTTCCCCATATCGGAAGAATGCCTGAGCCTGCTGATCTTGGTATTGGGGATCTTTTGATGGAACCTCTCACACACCACATCTCGACGTTTCAAGATGGTGTTAGCCCACAATTTCGAGACTTGGTGGGCTAGAAACTCGATCGTGCGAGTGCCCGAGAGTAAAAAGGTCTCCATAGCATTCCTGGTACTTTCTTTGGACAAATCCTCTGAATGTAACAGGATGCCTAGGGCCCCTAGCCAGATATCCAGCCACGAAGGGGCCTGCATGGCACACTTCGCCACCTTCTCCTGGCTAAGGATCTCCGTAACCGAGAACGAGACATGCCGGTTGGAGTCTCTCTCAAGAGGGACTCCCCTGGTAAGCTCTTCCAAAGAATGGTGAAGGGGAAGAGCTAAGCAAGTCTCCTCAACGATGTCAAAGTACCTCCTCTGTTGGACACGAGGAGGTGGGAGGAGTTTGTTGCCGGCGCTGGATCGGCTGGAGGAGGCAAGCTCGGAGAGCTGGGCTTCGACCTTGTCTCTGGAACTCTTGACCCCTTGAGACCAGGGCAAAGCCGCACTGGCCTTCGAAGGTTTTTGAGTTCCAAAGACTCGGTCCAAGACCGTGTCTTTGCCCTCACGAGGAGGAATCTCTGGATCAGCAAACCCATTGAGATTCCTCATTAGGGTCAGAACCTGCCAGAATGCATGATCTGATTCCTGCAGCTCTCCTCCTGAAAGGCTAGCAGTGAAGTCTCCTGTCCCCAGAGGCTCTTCTTGGGGGGACTCATGGACGTTTTCCCGAGTGCTTGACTGGCTCCGGTCTAAGCCTTGATGATGACTTCGGCACAGTCTTGGAGTCCTTCGACTGCCTCCAGGGAGGGATGCAGGACTCCAACACGATGGTGGGAGGCTCTTCTCCACCCCTACCCGAGAAGACTTTTCAGCACGAGGTGGGGTTTCCCTCATTGGTGCGATGGGGGAACGCCTCACCTCAAGTGACTCCCCTGAGGACGGGAAATCTTCGTCCGAAGGGGAGGGAGAGAAAGTCTGGGGGGGTGAGGAGGCCTTCCTCAAGGACTTACGAGGAGTCAGCTTCGCCCTCAGAGAAGTTACCACGTTCGAAACTCCTCTCTTCCTCTTCAAGGGAGTAGAAGGTACCAATGATTTGTGGCCCAGCTCAGAGAGAACAGGCTTAAAGGCCTGCATGACCGCTCTGACCAGGGTCCCAAGCCAAGGCTAATGGCTGACGGCTGCGCTGTCAGAAACTCCCTCTGGAGGGAAGGGGATCGACCGACCCCTAGGAGGAGTTACCAAAGGGGGGGTTCGCCTGAAAAGATGATGAAGGAGAAGAAAAATCCCTGGACCTTACCGGAACCTTCCCCCCTGCTGGCGAGCACGCTGTTCTGCACTTGCGCGGGGGGGGGGACGATGATGCCCTGGCCATGCATTGTCCTGTAGCCTCGCGCACGGGGGGGGGGGGGGGAGTTGATGATCACGCTGGGGAGCGAGCTGGTGCTCGCGTGATGGGAAATGCCTTGGGTCGCACGCAGGACTGTTGGCGCGCGCGTGGCCGAATGTTGGCGCGTGCGAGGGCGATGACGAGGGTGCGCCCGGGCAACGATGGCGTGCAGGGGCGCGAGCTCGACAAAGCAGAGGGTGCGCAGCAGGAAGGTAAAGCACTTGCGCGTGCTTAGGTGAAAGTTCGCGAGCGCAGGATCCAGCCAAAGAGCCCGTGAGGGCGATGATACCGTTGGGCGTGCGCACGCAGGAGACACATATCTTGCGAGCAGATGCGCGTGAGTGCGCACATCAGGCTGTGGAGATGGGAGTGGGAGACTGCGGCGAAGGCGTGATGGCGAGGGATGGCGCGCAGGCGGAGAACGATGGCGCGCTGGCGAGCAAGGGAAGAAATTAACTTCCCTACTGCACCCAGATCAGAAGATCGTGGGCGCGCAGGAGATCGTTGACACGGAGCGCGCTGACGCGTAGGTGAGGACTGGCGCGCAGGAGAACGATGACGCGCAGTAGTGCGCAGGTGAGCACTGGCCACTTTAACAGGAACTTCCTCCGTAGAAGAGCGCTGGCGCGCAGGTGAGCGCTGGCGCGTAAGGGACGTAAGCACCAACTTGCACATACGCCCTTGATGCCCCTGTTTTACAACAGGATGCGTTGGCGCCCAAAGCGAGTCAGCAGCCAGGAACGGCGACGGCAGGTCATCAGGTCTGACGGGTGGAAGGTCGGCATGTCCTTTGTAAGGACGACCTTCCACCGAAGGAGATCGTGAACGATCTGCAGAGAGGTCCAGGGTTTTAGCTGGGAGAATCGGAAAACGATGGAGAGGTTCCTCTGCAGCGGACTGCGGAGACGATGAACCGAAGAGGCGCCTCCTCACACCCTTGTGAGGTGAAGGAAGGCCTCTACGGCGAAGAGGAAGGCGGGTTTTACGCCTTATGCGCCCTCTGGGGGCCATGGGGTCAGCGGGCTGACCATTAGCAGTCCTCCGAAGAGGAGTCTCTGTGAGTGAACTCCCCCGAGGGTGAGAATCACCGGCAGGAGAGACCGTTGGACTTAGTTCCTCCTTCGAAGGTTGATCACGAGCAGAGGTCTGAGATACCACATCGGAAGCCTCTGCCACCACAACGTCGACGATAGACAGAGGATCAACCTCTGCCAAAGTCGGCAATTGTTTGACAGCGGCCCCCAACCGGATCATGTCAAACAAGGCCTCCTTGGAGAGTGAACCCTCAAGCCCGAAGGAAGCCCAAAGCTGAAACAAATCATCATTAGACACGTAAAGATTTAAATCCTCCCCCAGGGGAGGAGGAGGAGCTGCCTCGCTATAGGAAGCAACTCCCTCTCCCGAACCCCGAGATCGGGCAACAGAACTATGGCCTACGCTACCACTCGACAGTTTCTCGGAAGAAACCGATCGAGCGGGAGCTTCGGAGGAGGTTTGGGCCACGGAAGAAGAGCCCTTGGGATTTTCTCCTTTCAAAGAAACCTTCGAAGGAGAAATATCCCGTCTGGACTTCTTCTTCCGTCGCCAAGAAAACCTCCCCCACTGGGAGGTAGACCAATCCCTACACTCACCACACTTATTATTTCTATCACACCGCTGGCCCCTACAATAAGGACAAAGGGTGCGAGGGTCCGTATCGACTGCCGACATAAACGTGCCACAAGGGCGGTCGGGTAATCCAGGACACTTTCGCATAATAGAAGAGGCCAACTTCACGCACACCTGTAAAACTAAAAGCAAAAAGCATTAAATGGCTGTCAGGAAGGCGAGGGTGAAAGCAGACACGTCCGACTACCACCCGAGCCGAGAGCAAAGTGAGCTCAAGCACAGGTGTGTGTGTGTGGGGGGGGGGTAGCAAGCTACCCTCCCTACCCCCGCTAACTAGCGGTGGGGTAGTAAACCCTCGTTAAAATTCTAATGGCTTGCCATTTCAGCTATGCTGAAAGTAATAACCCATATTAAAAAGCGTGGTTTGTATGTCAGTTACGGAACAAATTATTTTTGAACACCAGGGACATGCTGGCACCCCTGACACTGTGAACTTGGGGTCGATGATCGGAAGGTGAGGAGCCTGGTTGTATGGCTCATTTGATTATCTGTCTAATCCAGGAAGAGATAAAATTCTTTGTGACCCTCCTTTTGACCCTTCGATGCTCACAAAGAGCCTGCTGATTTGAAGGCGGTTTCTGGCAGATTGTTTTAGGTATTTTCTAAGTGCCCTAACAGGACAGAGTAACAGCTAATCTGGGTCATCTATTACGGAACAGACACACTCAATCTAGAAGGGCCCAAATCTACGATCCAGTACACAGCTGGATTTACAATCTTAGCCAAGAACTCAGGGACAAAGCCGAATGTCACCATCCCCATCCCTTTGAATGGGGACTGTCGTAGCAAAGACCATTTAGCTCGCCGACTCTTTGCAAAGATAAAGGGTAGAAAGACAACCGTCTTTAAAGTCAAGTCACAATTTGACGCTTGACAAAGAGGTTCTTATAATCGTCTTTAAAGTAAAGTCACAATTTGATGCTTGACAAAAAGGTTCATATGAACCTCTTTGTCAAGCATCAAATCATGACTTGACTTTAAAGATGGTTTTCTTGCTAGCCCTTGTCTTTGCAAAGAGTCGATGAGCTACATGGTCTTTGCTACAACAGTCCCCATTCAAAGGGATGGGGCAGGTGACACTCGGCTTTGTCCCTGAGAACGTAGCACTTGCACTACATTCCAAGGACATTCCAAGGAGGAAGTCTACCTTCCAACCGAGGGCTGATGCGCTCGAAGTTCTATATGAGAGACAATTCCATTGAGGTGGAAATATTAATTCTGCTTAGTCTAAAGACGAGGCTCAAGGCTGAGCAACAGCCTTACACAGCTAAGACCAGGCAAATTTCTTCCTCCCTGAGGTACAACAAAAACTCTGATATCGTTGGAATAGTGGCACAGAGAAGCGATACACCGTCCATGACACCAACCACAAAAGACGGCGAAATTTGCCTGAAATACAGCAGCATACAACTCATGGAGGCATCCTGCCATTCTCTTTGCAACTGGTCTCAAAAAGCCTCTCTTTCCAAGGAGTTGCTGGATAACCTCCAGGCATGAAGATGAAGGGATGGAAAATCTTCGTGTGTGTTTGTCCAAGTAGACTGTAAAGTAGAGGGAGCTCCCTTGGTGCCTCTGTAAGCAGATGCAGAGGGTCTGAGAATCATTATGCATGTTGCCACAACGGAGCTACCAGTCTCATCAAGAAGGGTTGCTATGCCCTATTTAGAAGCTTTCTTACTAGGCAGAAGGGATGAATGCATAGACATACTGTTCATCCCACCAATGTTGGAAAGCGTCCTAGTTGGAGGCCTGGGGATCTGGTACTGGAGAACAGTACACCAGAAGCTTCTGGTTTAAAGACGTTAACAGGTCGATCGTAGGTGAACCTCAAAAAGTCAAAACTTTGTTAGCTATCTGTCCTTTCAAAGGTCATTTGGAGCCTACTATCAAGTCCTCCTGTTAAGATTATCCGCCAGCACATTTTTCTTGCCAGGGATGAAATGGGCTGATAGGGCTATAGTGTTGTATCCTGTCCATCTGAGGATTTCTACAGCTATATGGCAAAGGTTCTGTAAAAAATGTACTTTCTTGCTTGTTTACTTGTGACACTAACGTGGTGTTGTTGCTCATCAGCACCATAAAGTGACCTGAAAGAAGCTGCTGGAATTGCTTGAGGGTTTGAAAGGCTGCCCTCATTTCCAGAAGGTTTATGTGGCACTGTCGCTCGGCTTCGAACCAAAGCCTGGATGCCGTGAGGTCCAACGGGTGAGCCCCCACCCTTCTTTAGATGCACTGATGAAGAGCAATACTTCCAGAGGAGGAGAGAGAAAGTTTATTCCCCTAAACAAATTGGTGTCTGGCACCGACAATGTCAGGTCTTTCTTCTGCTCTGATCATACTGGCATCAAAGTGTTCGGAGGGTTGAGGTGATGAGATCAAAAGGTGTTCAAAGGGTCAAGGTGCTGAGACCAAAAAGTGTTAGGAGGGTTGAGGTGCTGAGACCAAAAGGTCTTAAGCTGCCACTGTAGAGAGCAAAAGCGTGGGCCACCATTTGGGACAAGCTTCTCCCAGGAGGCTAGATGCCCCAGAAGTTTTTGGCAAAGAACTGCTTGACAAGGCATCCTACAAAAGAATTGGGTGAGCTACCCGTTTCATTCTCTCTACTTATTCTTCAGACAGGAAGACTTTGTCTAGTTTGGTTATGATCCTCATTCCTAGATATACCATCTGCTGTGAAGGTTGCAGGGACAACTGCTCATAATTTACCATAATCCCCAGATCGTGGCAAAAGGCAAGAAGCCTATCTCAATGGAGGAGAAGGGTCTACCTTGAGTCTGCTAGAACTAGCCAATCATGTAGATAACGAAGCAGACGTATGCCGTTCGTGAGCCCAGGTGGACTCTAGAGAAAAGAACAGAATGAACACCTAGGGTGCTGTGCAGAGGCCGAAGCACAGCACCTTGAACTGGCATATCTTTTTGCTTACTGTGAATCTCAGGTATGTACTTCCTTGAGGATGAATGAATGGGGATAAGGAAGTATGCATCCTTGAGGTCTAATGATATCACAAAGTCCTCTGGTCTCACAGCCTGTCTGATCATCTGAGGAGTCTCCATCTTGAATGGGGTCTGTTGGACAAACTAATTCAGGGCTGAGAAGTCAAAGACTGGTCTCCAGCCTCCAAACGTCTTTTCTATAAGAAATAACCAACTGTAGAAGCATGGGGACCCATCTAGGACCTCCTGGAAAGCATCCTTTTCTAACATGGTCTGGACCTCGATCCAAAGACCCTGTTCCTTCGCGGATCCCTTCGTATAGGAACCTGACATCCTTGGATGGAGGGTCAGAGGAGAGCGAGAGCGTGTGAACGGGATGATGTACCCTTCTCAAAGCATGGAGACTGACCAAAACTCAGCCCCGCGGTGCATCCACCTCTGCCAATTGCTCTGCCGGCATCCCCCAACTGCTGCCTACTTCTGTGACTGTGCAGTCTTCTTTGCACCCTGGCGCTTTGTCGTGGATGATCTTTGCGATGGTGGTACTGTCGAGTAAGGATGTGAAATCATGGCCTTATGGAGAAGGGAGTCCTGGCTCGCCTTCCTCCATTTATTCGCCACTATTGAGGAGTCATGCACCTTTATCGCCTCTCTCCTCACCACCTGCCTTTGGAATTCTGAGATAACAGCATCGTGCCTTCTCAAAATCCAGTTGATCCACTGGTTGACGATGTTCTATGTCAGGAACTCTAGTGTTCTAGCCCCTGAGAGGAGGAAAGCCTCCCTCTTCTGGGTAGTGGAGAAATTCTCATTCTTGATGTGGTAGCTCACTGACTCAAACCAGTTGTCAATCCATGAAACATATTGCAGAGCACACTTCGCAACCTATTCCATGTTGGCAGTGTCTACTGCAGAGAAGTTCACTGGCCTTTGTTTGTCAAGGGAAAAATTCTGCACGAGAGCCAGAATTGGTGGTTCCAAGGGTAGTACCAAAGATTCGTCCTCCACTATCTCATAATACTTCCTCTGACATACACACGGTGGAGGAAGTAAATGAAGCAAGTTAACAGACTGAAGGGACTGTGATGCTCCCACCACCTGCGCGTAAGCCCTCTTCTTCACCGCCTTGAGCCCCGTTGACCAAGGCAAAGCTACCCAAGTCTTGGTGAGTCTCAGTGTATCGTAAAAGAGGCCTAGGACTGCTGAAACCTGATCTGGTTCTCAAAAGGAATTGATCTTCTGGATGCAAGAGATGACTTGCAGAAAAACCTGATCTGTCTTTCTATTTTAAGGGAAAGATCTTGGGGATGGTGGACGCAGGCAGCACACCATCAGCGTTTCGATCCGTCGTCAAAGAGTTCTTCCTCCTCTCTCTTTCTATTTTAAGGGAAAGATCTTGGGGATGGTGGACGCAGGCAGCACACCATCAGCGTTTCGATCCGTCGTCAAAGAGTTCTTCCTCCTCTCAACTCACACCCATAGCAGCCCAGGGAGGGTCCAGGTAGTCAACTAAGGCCCCTCTTGCACAGGAATGAACCCTTGGGGGAAGGCCGCTATGTTCTGGTCTTTGGGAAACGGATGCTTAAGAAAACTGACCTTCCCCTTGAACTAGGTGCTCAGAGACCTATGGTGCCAGTTCTTGGGAATGGTCTTCGTGTCCTTGAAGTCCACGAGAAGAAAAGAACTCTCCTTCCACTCTGCCTCCTTAGGCCCTGCACCTTTAGAGGTAGTGGGACAAAGAGCTTCTCCTACCGCAGCAGAAGGCTCTGTTTGGGCTACCTTAACAGTACCACATAGGCAACTGCCTATAGTTGTTCATGAACAAGACCCCCCCGGGAGATCTCAATCCTCTGCCGTGTCAGTGATGAACCGAATCCCAAGGCGGGTAAGTGTCTGCTCTATGACCCCGTTTCTTCTTCAGCGAGATAATGGGAAACACAGTCAGTTTCTACCAGATAGAATCCTAGCCGATGGAAGAGGCCTTGGTAGACAGGTATTTCTGGCACCTAGACCTGGGGACCGCACGAGGAGGAACCTCCCCTTGGAGGAACTCAACACCTCCAGTGGGATGGTTGGAGTGTCCGCAGGTGGGAGTTCTTAGGGGAGGAAGGTTGGCCGGTCCTGCGACTTCCCGTTTCACTACGTGGACTAGGTCCAGGAAGCATAGTGTGTCCAAAGATGGAACTGTTCCCGTAATGGCACCCCAAGAGTGCTTCTTTGATTTAGGTGTGGTGTCCAGGACAGGTAGAGCACAAGAGGCTGTCATCTTGCAGAGTGACTACTCGGCTGAACAGACGATGAAGGCAAAGCCCTATTACCTGCTGTTCATCTGGGTAGGAAGACCAACGACGAGGCAAGTGCTGGCGAGAAGGCAGACAAAGCTTACTAGTGCACACAGGCAAGGCGTTGTCTACCTGTGCTGGCCTAGCCACTTGCGCGTAGCCCACTAAGTGTGCTAGTGAGGTAGAGATTACCCGAGTTTGTGTAGTCAATCTTTCTGGTGCTCGTGAGTCAATGTAGTAAGACTCGCCATAGCGAGCAGCACGAGTAGTAGAGGTAGGTCAGGTACCCTCATCACGTAGAAGAGCTCACCCAGCCACCTTGCTAGCCGATTGGATCGCAACAGCGAGCAAGACTCGTCAGCTAGAATGAGGTTAGCACGTTCCCCTACTAGAGTGTCACGGAGACATGCTCTCTTGCTCATCCTACACTCCGAAGGGGAAAGCCAAGCAGCTGCAAGCAGTAAAGCAGGTTCTACCTATTAAGAGAGAAAAGCCAAATGTGCAAGTTCCTGAAAGCTTGGCCTTGCCGCTGTGACCTACAGACATGATGGCGAGAAGGGATTGCAAGCAATCGCTTAATTCCAACGTTGTCCAGCTCCGAAAAGCTGAGCTCCGATGAACTGGAGCAGAGCATGTAATGGAGCGGGACATGAAAGAGTCCAATTCCCCTCAGTGGAATCCCAAGGTGGGGAGACGACTCAGGTGAAGGCCGCCTCTCCTGCGGACGGAAAGGGAGGTCAACACCTGTTGCTGCTGCCAGCAGCTCTCCTTGCAACCGAGAAGATTGCTGAACAGTGGTTGGTGGAGGGTAACTCTCCCTTGGAAAGGGAAGTTGCCCAACACCTGGAGGCAGACCTTTGGACAGCTTACTTTGCTTTCCCCCTGGCTGAGCAAACCTAGGCAGAAGAACCACATCATTAACTGTCCTTGGGACATAGCCGAAGCTAGTCCCAGGATTCACCGTGGAAGGATCCCTTGACAAGTAACTCTGAGGAGTACTTGTCAGCAACAGTTCAAGCCCCCCGCCAAAGCAGAACGAACGCTGGGGCGAGCAAGTGCTGAGGATGAGATGGTCGGGCAAGTAAGAGACTCTTTTAGTCCACAACCTACAGAGTCACGAGGAGGAAGATGGGAATCAATCACTGGGGAGGCTGAACACTCCCACTGTGTATCCAACCACAAGACCTCGAGAAGCCTTTCCTTACACCGAGAGACTGTGAGCTCCAAGGAAAGCAACTCCCCTACGACGGTAGCCGGTGCTGCTTCGCTATGGGAAGCAACGGAGGGTCCCCGAAGTGCAGGGTTGTCCTAGAGTCAGATCAGCGCCACTCTTACTTGACCAACTCCCAAGGAAAGCCGACTAAGCAGTCACAATGGCGAAGTTGAGCTGACGAAGTCCAATGGTAAGGTATCTTCCCTTTCAAGAGCGTAATGGTTTGTATATAGGGTGTCGGAACAATTATCCATTTGTGTAAGGAACTTTTAGAGGAAATGGTGGGTGATGATGAGATGGATAGTGACCATTACTCTCAAGTTGCACCCATTAAATACTTGATCTGTGGCCAAGAGAAATTTACTCTAAAATGATCATGGTTAAAAAATTAAAAACCATGAAGGTCGCAGCTAAATAGATGCTTCACAATTTGGCTGAGAAAATGACAGGCTAACATGAGAACCATTAATGTTTATCAATATTTCATAATTAGGTTAAGCTAGGAGGGGCTAGAATAAATGGCAATCCTAAAAGTAACTTAAGATAGGCTATTAGTAGGCTACATTAGGCTAACACAATTCCAAGTAGATTCTTACTACATGAAGTTAGCCTATCTAAAAAAAAAAAAAAAAAAAAAAAAAAAAAAAAAAAAAAAAAAATGGGGTTTGAGTGTCTAGATCTGGGTAAAAGAGCATACAGTAGTTGCACAAGCTGTATGAGAGAAACTATCCACCTAAATAACAAAGCAGCACTATGATTTACTGCACTCTGGAATGGGTTAATCCTACAATAGGTTAGGGAAAATTAAGAAAGAATCTATCCAAAAAAGAAAAGGTGTTTTCTCTGACATAGCAAGTGCAATTACAGTATACCGTAGGTGTTAAAACTGCAGAATAGTGTTACACTCCGTAAATTAGACTCTACACTTTGATAAAAGTAATCACTCATTTACCAGCACACCCCTTGTTCGCACACATTTAAACGCAATCCACTACAAATTGTTACCTGCACTGAATGGGGAAAGTGCTAATAACAGACCTCATGCCCTTGTACATAGCATTTATTATGCATACACATGTACTGGATAGTAAGCTTATAAAGCAGCAATACTTACTGATTGCTTCACTGATTGTAATCTACAGTTCCTGTGAATTGTAGAGAATTTTGATTCCATATAATTGAGTTCTATTTTTCATGCACTTTAATGATTAATAATTCTCATTCTTAGCTTTAACTTGCATATGTTTACATAGGCTAGACATTATCAGGTCACAGTTTTGAGGTAACAAAACCTAGTCAATTCTTTTTAGTGAGGCAGATTTGCACCAACTCACAGGGGTGCCCTTTCCGTTCGGAAATGTTTCCTGACCGCTGATTGGTTGGACAAGATAATTCTAACCAATCAGGTGGCAAGAAACTTTTCTGAGCTAAAAGGGCACCGCTGTGAGTCGGTGCAAATGCACCTCATTAAAAAAAATTGAGTATAGGTTATCTGCAACCCCCTTGAATCTATTAATGAGGATATAAGAGATTGCTATAGAGCAAAAGTTGTTCATCTTTTGAAGTAGTTAGGGGAGATTTTCAAGAATTAACATATATATTTCAGTGAAAAATATAGTGGCTGGAAATGTTTACCGTCCACAGGTAGCTCCTGTGAAGTTCATTTCAGGGCACTGCGCATATGTGCGCCATTTAGCCTCCTGGCACTCCATCAAATTCATTGTTACAATTTTAGGCCTGCTTCACCTAATCACAGGCTTTGTATCATGCACAACTAGGTGAAGCAAGGCTGACTTAACATGAAATGCATTCTTTTGAATAATTATTTAATAATGCATCAAAGTATTCTCTGTAGTGACTCGATACAGATTTTAATTCTATGTAAAGTAAATAGGTAAAACTAAATAACAAAAACAGATTACAATGACAAATTTAAACAAGTTTCATCTAGTGGTAAAGGGTGATACAGATTAATGATATGAAAAAGCGACCTTATGCTGGGACAAGATGATGCAACTGTGTTGATTGTTCAGCGTGGGTAAATTTACTCAGGACAATGTTGCTGATCTGGATTTTAAATCATACAGTATAATACTGGTATAAACGTTTTTGGTAGGTGATATTGTACCATATAAAATGTACCAACAATTTAATAAATGACCCAGGGAAGGATAAAAATTGATGAATCCAAGTTTGACACATACAACTGAGAGTGGAAAGCTGAAGGAGTGTGGATGTTAGGAGGTTTAAGCAGGATCCAAAATGAATGTACATGGTTCTCGAACTGATTAAACATAGGAAACAACCTAAGTGGAAGAAATATGTCAGTAGACTTTGCTGTGAACAAAGATCACAAAAAATACTTAGCTGGTGGCACAAAGCATGGAGCAATTGTTTGAAATACAGCTGAAAGTAATAGCAAATACAGCATTTGATTGCCATTTTTTTCAAAATAAGGCACCAAAAACCCATACAATTCTTCTAATTATTCGTGAAGGCAGTTACTTTTTTATATCAGTCATGGTCAGTGCTACCCTCATCACAGAGCACATAAGTTCTACCAAGAAAGACATCAAGTTACCAAAGCTGATCAGGGCACAAAGAACCTTTTCAGGGGAGGTTTTGTGAGGTTAGGTTTGGGTTTGTGGGAAATTAGCAGCATAGTAAAGACCACCCTAACTTGAGGAAAATTAGTTAGGATGTACTGTCAGATTTAGAAAATAGCTTTTCCTGTTTTGAGCTGCCAATAAATATTCCAATATA
>NC_090737.1:10236336-10246336 GCF_036898095.1 Palaemon carinicauda
CAATACTATAATTTAATAATAATAATAATAATAATAATAATAATAATAATAATAATAATAATAATAATAATAATAATAATAATAAATGATAATAATAATAATACTAAATGATATATTGCAACTTGCTATTTATCACCCTTTACAGACACCTCTAACTTTCTCCTTAATTTAGCTATAACTGTAATTTTAGTGGAACCTCATATTTTCTATCCTTTGTATTTTCTATAATTCAGTTTCTATGAGATTTACACATACAGACGAATGGTATTGCGACTTCCAAAACATTTTATTAATTTAGATTCCTTATTAGAACTTCTCTCTACTGCATGTTTTGTTTGCTAGTTTTTGAGGATTTCAAGTATTTTGGCGTGTTGAGTATATTCACCTTACTGTATAGTTTAACTTCATTTTTTTCTATACACTTAACTATTTACTTTCCTTTTAAATGTGATCTGGCTTATCCTTCACATTGTAGGCTACAGTATACCATAATGTTACTCGTCTCTCTATTTCTAATTCCCATTTATTCCAATAACTGAAAAATGAATTTTGCAATATTTGTATTTTATCTACTGTTGAGGCCTCTCCAGTAAACAAAAATTATCCTATCTTTACAATTAAGAGAAATTATCCACACGCTGTACAGCTTTACTGTTACTTATATTCGACATCTGTGTCAGATTCCCACTCCTGTCTGACCATAGAAAATTACTTAATATTAACTATAGAAAACGTTATATGGTAGACTATGGTATAAATAACAAACTCTCCTTAAAATTATATTTCGATTTAATAAAATTAACCATTAATTGTCACATGACATATTAAAAAATATTGTAATAATTTCATATCATTCTGAATATCTACATAATTTGTTAAATATCATAGCACTGTGGTTTCCAAGTTTTAACTATTTTGAAACGTGCACAAAATTGTAGAATATTTGACTTTATAAAATGGTTGAGTTCTATCTCTTAAATAATGATCTACAAATTAAGAAAAAAAATAGTCATTAAAAAGCATCCGTACTATCAACTTATCAAACGCATTTGTGTACTTTTGCACAAGATTGATTATTACATACCTTATATATGGTCACGTAGGAGATGGCACCATCTTACACGGTACCCCGTAGGCATTACCTAAAGGTCTTTGCAGCGTTCCTTCAGCTTCTCTACCTGAAATTTCTTTCTGTCCTACTTCAGTTCCGTTTCCGTTGTCCAACCTCCTCTAGCTTTACTTTATAGTACTGTAGTCTATATCTGCAGGGGTTTCTAACCAGTTGCACTTGGGCCCTGGATGGCCTCAAATGCCCTAGCACCAGCCTATATGGCCCAACTTCATGAACATAACCTAATCCTCAAGTAAATATAACAAGATCTTGCAACACTGCCACTGTTCAGCAACAATACTTACTTTAAGGGCTGTTTTCCAAGTCTTATCACACAGCAGAACCTTATGCACTACAGGATATACAAAACCTGTTTGTCGTATACACTCATTTACTTTGAATATCACACAGCATATTTTGCGTTAAAGGTCAAATCCACATAATCTAGGCGCTTAGAAAACAAGAAACTCTTCACTTTACCTTTGAAAGACTTAATACCTTCACTATTTTGAATATCTACGGAGAACTTGTTGTATAGTCTTGGAACTGCATATTTAAAAACTCCAATAATTTAAAACCAACCATCTGTAACTATCCTCGCGTTACATAATTCGTTGGCTACACGATGTGTATCAATTCTATTAGATATTTTGGACGTTCGACTTTGATAACTTGATGGGTTATTACACATATCTGAAACTCTAGTCTAGTTTTTATAGGTAAGCAGTGTAATTCAATTAGTATGGAAGTAATCCTTTCTCGGGCTGGGAAACCTTTTATCAGTCTTGTTCCTCTGTCATTTTTTTTTCTTCTTTTTTTTTTTTTTTTACAATTTCTTAAGCTGCACTTTGGGTAGACCGTAGTAGATGGAGTTACAGTAGTCAATCCAGGTAATAACACAGTTAATCAGCAGTTTCTCAACAGAAGATTCACCCAAATATTTCTTTACAGCAACAATGTTTCTATGGTGATATTCAGCTTTTCTTACTACATTATTTATTTGAACACTGAGAACCAAATTACAGTCAAGTGATGCTCCTAGATATCAGGACCAAATTGTTATTAATATTTATTTGGATGTTAACCAAGTTTCTTAAGTTTGTTTTCTTTCCTACCACTATAAATTCAGTTTTATTTGCATTTCATTTTAGTGTAGCATACATATATCATTATTAATAGAACTTCCCTGTGAGCAAGGGTCATTTTCAGTAAACTATACGGCTGGTCCTTATCCAGGTTAACACTTTATACTTGTATCACCTACCCAAGTAGCCTTTTGGCAAGAGAGCCAGTTCTAGCACGTAATCGGATCACCCTAAAATAATAAACCTAAACTACTTAAAAGAGTGCTAATTCAAGACTAGCTTAATTTTACAGGATAAAAATAACACACATGTGAAAGACGCACACGAACGTTTATAGGCATAACATATTCCTTATTGGAAATACCCCTGTCTAGCAATCGTCGGACAGGGGTTCGAGCCCTGTTCAAGATCAATAGTTTCTTGTAGTATTTGCAACCCCATCATCCTTGTGAGCTAAAGTATGGGAGCGAGGGTTGGAGGAGCATATAGGTCTGTTTACTGAGTCATCTGCAGCCATTCCCTGGGTCTCCCTGGTCCTAGCTTGGGTGGAGAAGAGGCTTGGGCGCTGTTCATATGTATATAGGGTCAGTCTCTAGAGCATTGTCCTGATAGCTAGGACATTGTTACTGCCCCTTGCCTCTGTCATTCATGAGCTACCTTTAAAATCTTTAAATGTTCGTGGAACTTTTTATTTCTTGGCTATGCTTAGCTCCATATCCACTCTCCCCGTGGCCAATTTCGTGGTTAATATATTTAGACCTATATTTGACGTTATAAACTATATTTGATCTCTCTCTCTCTCTCTCTCTCTCTCTCTCTCTCTCTCTCTCTCTCTCTCTCTCTCTCTCTCGTTTGAGAATTACTAATGCTAATAATAAAGATTTGCTATAATAAAGTTGTAATAATAGCGAACTTGATGGCAAAATATTCTCATAGCCTCTTAGCTTTCGTCTCTGCATCTAAGTATGATATTGATCTTTAAAATTCTCGAGCATTTGTGATCAGGTCTGTTGATTTCTGAGCACGATACATAAAAACTGAATTCTTCAAGAGCAGAGTTTCCTCTTTAAATGTGTCTGATTGCAAAGATTCTAAACGTGGCGTCCATTTTAAGCAATAATTACGACAGCATGATTCTATTTAAAAGCCACAAATGAATATAAAACATACCGCAACTTAAAAAAATAGGGCATTTTTAGCTTACTTATCACATTGACTATCATGGATTTCAAATTTATATTGAAATACAGTAGAATATATATGAAAACCATCTTATATAAGTAGCTCCAGTACAGCTTATCTGGGAGAGAGAACTATGAAAAAATACGTTTTCAGTCATTTCCTACTCTACTACTGACTGGGCATGAGGAAGGGTATTGCTCCTCAGCTAGGCGTGTGACTTACCATGTGAAATGAGCAACACATTGTAGGAAGTAGGCTACTTTATAAAAGTTATCCCTCTATATCTTTGCTTTGTTTCCCTTGGTCTGTATCGTAAAACTTCCAAGGACAAGCTCAGCAATTACTGCAAACTTACTAAAGAAAAGGTGTCAATCTGGACCCTGTAAGTTCGAAGCATCCCAGGAGTAATTTTGATTATTTCTACTGAAGTTACAACCCACAACCACCATCCATACTCGGTGAAGTACAACTAATCAGGTCCTGGTCTTAACGTTTAAATTCTAGAGATATCTCCTTTTGCCAATAGTAATCAAATATTGAAAACAAGTTTCACTAACACTATACAATTCCGACTGAACATATAACCCAATTATAAAACCATGTGAAAATGGTTTCAATTGATAATAGACATTCGTATGCACGCATTCCATTCACGATTTATATTTACCAAAGGGTTATCTAGACATCTACTTTACATACAAATGACAATCATGGGGATCGCCGGGCACAAAATATTTGCTTGATTACATGAAAGCCCACAAACTTGATGCATGCGAAAAACCTTTAAATCTCAAAAAGGATGAAAGTCGACAATTACTGACAGAAATAAATAAATAAATGGGCATTCAATAACATAAATACATGGAGCAGAATATACTAAAATTACTAACTGTTTCAGACTGCAGTTACCGATATCTTTCTTACACAATACGGGGCAAGTGTTTGACTATATATATATATATATATATATATACACACAGTCATGCTCAGCTCTCCCTGTCCCTCGAGTAGGGAGGAAAGAAAGTAGTAATACCCTGGTCAAAGGGGTTGCATATTATGTGCATGCATATTTACCTAAATATTTAGCCATCAGTAAAATTCTATTTTGTCAAATTCAATTTTCAGTCGACAACCACTAAGCAGCCATTGCTTTCCTTGTTTAGAGTATGATTTAGGCTCCCCGACGTTTGAGTGATGGCGGACTTCTGATTCTGACGGTACAAAACTCAGATCGAACCCTATCCTCGTGCACTCTTGCAACACAAGTATCGGGCAATGTTACAGAAGGCCTTAAAAGCTATAATGATCCAAATTATAGCCAAAATCTTAGAGGGTCAATTACAGATCAAATATAAACTTCCTTAGAGTGTCTTACACAATGCCGTTACAGTTACATATGTTAGGGAACGGTGCTTGAACACCGAAGAGAAGTGGACATGTTGCTACATTGAATCTTCTCTCTGCTTAATTTTATAATTTTTGTCACATCTGTGATAGTTTATGATGAATAATGATGTAAAGAAACAGATTTTTTGTTGTTGATAATGATTGAGAGATGGGCCAAGAAGTAAAGGACTAAAAGGACTAATGCCACGATGACACACAACAGCAGACCCGTGTAATTGCATGTAATATCATAAATCTCTTGGTCTTCCGACTGGTTCAGGTCTCTGACACTTGTGGCTGTTGTATCAGACGATATGACTATACCAACCACGTAAGCTTTGCCTTCGTGCCTGCCATGGAAATTAGCCGAGGCTTTGAAAAATGAGGCAATTTTGTCCTATATTTGCGGGTAGACTGAAGTAAATCCAGCAGTTTGTCAAAGCTGTCAAATTGCGTGCGGCTCCCTACTGACACACGGAGTGGCTTAGGGAACTGACCGGGCACCTCACTTGTTTGCTCATGATAGCTGGTACTATGTCAGCCTTATACTTGTAGGACCTGAACATTTCAACAAAATATTTCCGACATAGGATTCAATTTAGGGTCTTTGTAAAACGAGGGACAGAGTACAAACTGCCATACCAAAGAGCTTCCTAAAGATGGAGAATGTGAAAAGTAGTTAGTCCTTTATGCAAGTGAAATGAATGCCGTGTATATTAACACCGAGATGCCCAAGTGTCTTTTCATATAGCTTTGCTAAGTCAGCAGGTATGAAAATGGGTGGATTCGCACTATCACAGGCATATTTCATCACCATCTTAGAAGTTACTAACTGGAAGAAAGGGATTTGATATGAATCTATATCCTCATCATGTAGTACTTGTTCCTGTGCCTTGTCTAAGTCCGTGTAGATTTACATACATCACATGAACTTAAGTGGAGTTTTGTGATCTTGACAGTGATAATTATAACAGCCGTAGTAATGCAACAGAACCTGAGCACACCGAAAGGTCAGCAAATGTTGTGGAATCAACAAAAGTGGCCCCAGTTGTCAGGGATGATATTATAATTTTAGTATCAGTGGCCAAGACAAGGGATTCTTTTAAAATCCATGCCAGAGAGGTATGTAGGCTACAGTCTCGCACAATTCCAACGGTGTCACTGGTATGGATGGTTTGAGGGCTGAGACATTAAAGGAAGGGGGTGTGACTGTACTGTATTGGTTGGTGAGATTGTTTAATACATGTTTTATGTTGTTAATGGTGCCAGTGGACTGGGTGCGTGTGTGTATTGTTCTACTATACAAAGGTAAGGGAAATGTGCACAAGGATTATTATTATTATTATTATTATTATTATTATTATTATTATTATTACCTCCGCCAATGAAGTTGGGAGGAGGTTATTTTTTTGCCCCTGATTTTGTGTGTTTGTTTATGAAAAGCTTCCTGGACACAATTTTAATCGTTGAGTAATAAAACTTGCATGGATCAACTTATGTAAAAAGCTGGAAATGATTAAATTTTGGAAGGTCAAGATCAAAGATCAAGGTCATGGGCAAGCAAAATGTCTAATTCCCGTAATCAGCCATAGGTTTGGGCATCATTGGCAGAGACTTCAAACTTGGTTCATATTTGATTGTATGAAAATCCACGCCAATTAATACATGTTAAGGCAAAAGGTCAAGGGCAAGGTCAAGCAAAAGGTAGAGAAATAAGCTGCCGTGGAGAGGGTCTGCTCTCCACAGAGTGCTCCTCTGCTTATTATTATTATTTTCACTAGCTAAGCTACAACCATAGTTGGAAAAGCATGATGCTATAAGCCCAAGGGCTCCAACAGGGAAAAATATACCCGTGAGGAAAGGGAACAAGGAAATAATTAAATTACATGAGTAGTAATGAACAATCAAAATAAAATATTTTATGAACATAACATTAAAATAGATCTTTCATGCATAAACTATAAAAACTTCAAAAAACAAAGAAGATGGAATAGTGTGCCCGAGTGTACCCTTAAACAAGAAAACTCTACCCCCAAGACAGTGGAAGACCTTGGTACAGAGGTTATGACACTACCCAACACTAGAGATCAATGGTATGATTTTGGAGTATCCATCTTCTAGAAGAGCTTCCCACCATAGCTAAAGAGTCTCTTCTATCATTACCAAGAGGAAAGTAGCCAATGAACAATTACAGTGCACTAGTTAATCCCTTGAGCAAAGGAGAATTGTTTGTTTATCTCGGTGTTGTCAGGTGTATCAGGACAAATAAGAAAGTGTAAAGAATAGGCCAAACTATTCGGCATATGTGTAGGCAAAAGAAAAATGAGCTATATCTAGAGAGAGGGATTCAATTTAGTACTGTCTGGCCAGTCAAATGACTAATATATAACTTTCTTGTGCCCGGCTAGCCTACTACCTATGGGTATTAGTTTGTTGTGTGGTAGGAAAATTGTATGGTAGAGTGTTAATCAATATGATTACGGTTAAAACAGTGGATGCAATCTTAAAAGTGCATTGTGGTTTTAGATGAGGAGTGGGATGTCTGGATCAGACTTTTATAGTTAAGCAGATATGTGAGAAATATTTACCAAAAGGTAAGGTGTATGTTGCATTTATGGATCTGGAGAACGCTTATGATGGAATTGACAGGGGAGCAATGTGGAATGTGATAAGGTTATTTGGAATTGGTGGAAGGTTGTTGCAAGCAGTGAAGAGTTTATACATAAGCAGTAAACCGTGTGTTAGGATAGGAAATGAAGTTAGTGAGTTGTTTCCAGGGACAGTGGGACTGAGACAAGGATGTGTGATGTTGCCATGGTTGTTCACTCTGTTCGTTGATGGAGCTTTACGAGAGGTGAATGCTCGAGAATTGAAACTGATAGGTGAGAGTGATCATGAGTGGTAGGTGAATCAGTTTTTATCTGCAGATGATACTGTTTTGGTTGCAGATTCAGAGGAGAAGCTGTGTCGATTTGTGTCAAGAGTTTACAAGGGTATGTGAGAGAAGGAAGTTGCAAGTAAATTTGGGTAAGGGTAAGGTTATGAGATGCACGAGAAGGGAGGGTGGTGCTAGATTGAATGTTATGTTGAATGGAGAGTTACTTGAGGAAGTAGATAAGTTTAAGTACTTCAGTTCTGTTGTTGCTTCAAATGGTAGAGTGGCAGCAGATGTACTTCAGAGTGAATGAAGAATAGAGGGTTAGAGATGAATGTAAAGAGAGTTCTGTATGAGGAAGTGATTGTACCAACTGTGAAGTATGGATCGGAGTTGTAGGGAATGAAAGTGACAGATCGACAGAAATTAAATGTGTTCAAGATGAAGTGACCGAGAACTAAGGGTGGTGTATCTCGATTGAATAAGGTTAGGGACGAAGTATTGAGGGTGAGAATGGGTGTGAGAAATTAATTAGCAGCTAGAATAGATATAAATGTGTTGAGGTGGTTTGGCCATGTAGTGAGGTTTGAAAATGGCCGTCTGCTGAAGGTGATGAATGCATGAGATGATGGGTGAAGCACAAGAGAAAGGCCAAGGTTAGGGTGGATGGATGGAGTAAAGAAAGCTCTGGGTGATAGGAGGATAGATATGAGAGAGGCAAAAGAGCAAGCTAGAAATAGCGATTGTGATGCAGTTCTGATATGCCCTGCTGCTACGCCGCTGAGGTAACGGCAGTAGGGCAGTCAGCATATGAAGCTTCATTTGTGGAGGAAAATGGGGGAGGGTGGGCTGTGGCACCGTAGCAGTACCAACCAAACCCGGCCGAGTCCCTCGTCAGGCAAAGAGTAACGATGAAAAGAGAAATTCCCTTTTGTTCTTTATTTTATGTTTATTACCTCCCAAAATCATTATTATTATTATTATTATTATTATTATTACTATTATTATTATCTAAACTATAACCCTAGAGAAAGGCAGGATGCTATAAGCCCAAGAGCTCCAACAGGGAAAATACTCCAGTGAGGAAAGGAAATAAGGAAAGATAGAATAGGATGCCTGAATGTACACTCAGGCAAGACAACTCCACCCCAAGATAGTGGAAAACCAATACTAGAAAACAATGGTTTGATTTTGGAGTGTCCTTTTCCATGAAGAGCTGCTTAGTATCATAGCTAAAGAATCTCTTCTACTCTTACCTAGTGGAAAATAGCCACTGATCAGTTACTGTACAGTAGTTAACCCATTAAGAGAAGAATTGTTTGGTTAGCTTGGTGTTGTTAGGTATATGAGGAAAGAGGAGAATGTGTAAAGAATAGGCCAGACTATTCAGTTTATGTGTAGGCAAATGAAAAATGAGCCATAACCAGAGATGAATCAAATGTAATAATATATGACCAGTCAAAGGACCCAATACCTCTCTAGCGGTAGTTTATCAACGGGTGGCTGGTGCCTTTTCCCAGTAAGAAGGGTTTGTGGCAGGATTTGTGTTTTTAGGCCTGACGAAAAAGGTAAATACTGTGGGATTGTCTTCATATAGGGTTGCGGCCCCCAATGTATCGAGATCGAAGGTAAAACTTCACAACAGCTCAACATAACAAAATTATGCATTTCTTACTTATTTAATGGCATGCCCCAACCTGCCCTTGCAGTTTATTACGTGCCAGGTTCTGTAAAAAAAAAATCTTCAAAATAATATTGTGATTAATCTCGAAAATGACAAATCAGTAACAGTTTTATCCTCTCTTACCATTTTATACAATCCATTCAGCATGATCAGAGAGAGAGAGAGAGAGAGAGAGAGAGAGAGAGAGAGTATCTAGTATATAGAGAAAGAGAAAGAGATTAAATATACAGTATGAAATAAGAGAGAGAGAGAGAGAGAGAGAGAGAGAGAGAGAGAGAGAGAATATCTAGTATATAGAGAAAGAGAAAGATATCAAATATGCAGTATGAAATGAGAGAGAGAGAGAGAGAGAGAGAGAGAGAGAGAGAGAGAGAATATCTAGTATATAGAGAAAGAGAAAGATATCAAATATGCAGTATAAAACGAGAGAGAGAGAGAGAGAGAGAGAGAGAGAGAGAGAGAGAGAGAATATAGAAAAACGAGAAATTAAATATGCAGTATGAGAGAGAGAGAGAGAGAGAGAGAGAGAGAGAGAGAGAATATCTAGTATATAGCAAATGAGAGAGATTAAATATGCAGTATGAAATGAGAGAGAGAGAGAGAGAGAGAGAGAGAGAGAGAGAAATATCAAATATACAGTATGAAATGAGAGAGAGAGAGAGAGAGAGAGAGAGAGA
>NC_090737.1:10251336-10261336 GCF_036898095.1 Palaemon carinicauda
CAGCCACGCGTTGAGATACTACCGCTAGAGAGTTATTGGGTCCTTTGACTGGCTAGACAGTACTACATTGGATCCTTCTCTCTTGTTACGGCTCCTTTTCCGTTTGTCTACACATACACTGAATAGTCTGGCCTATTCTTTACATATTCTCCTCTGTCCTCATACATCTGACAACACTGAGATTACTAAACAATTCTTCCTCGCTCAAGGGGTAACTACTGCTATGTAATTGTTCAGTGGTTAATTTCCACTTCGTAATAGGAGAAGAGACTCTTTACCTAGGGAAAGCAACTCATCTAGGAGAAGGACACTCCAAAATCAAAGCATTGTTCTCTTGTCTTTGATAATGCCATAGCCTCTGTACCATGGTCTTTCACTGTCTTGGGTTAAAGTTCTCTTGAGGGTACACTCAGGCACACTATTCTATCTTATTTCTCTTCCTCTTGTTTTTTATTTTTTTTAAGTTTTTATAGTTTATATATGAAAGATTTATTTTAACAATGTTGTTATGTTCTTGATATATTCTATTTTAATTGTTAATTACTCCTCTTGTAGTTTCTTTATTTCCTTTCCTCACTGGGCTATATTCCCTGTTGGGGCCCTCGGGCTTATAGCATCCTGCTTTTCCAACTAGGGTTGTGGCTTAGCAAATAATAATAATAATAATAATAATAATAATAATAATAATATATAAATAGGTCCCCTTTTTATATTTGTCTGATGTCGGCTACCCCCAAAAATTGGGGGAAGTGCCTTGGTATATGTATGTATAATCATGTATATACATACATAAGTATATGTAATCATATATATATATATATATATATATATCACATACACCTATATGTGCATATATAAATATTCAGTATATACAGTATATATACATACATATATGTATTATATACATAAATGTATGGAGGAATGAATATAAATGAATATGTATGTATATACGAATAAATTTGTGTGCAGTATGTGTTGTCAATCACGTAGTCGAAAAACATTTTAAACTACTTATTGGAAAAAGTAATTATCCACAATATAAGAATTTTGGAGAAAATTAACTTTTGCATTTCTTTAATTTCCTTAAGTGTTATGAAGTTGTTTGTTCCATGTTGTTTTTTTAAAGTCATGCGACAGATTTGAAATAGTTTGCAAACGAAGTTTCACGCTTTTGCTTTCTGCTGTGACTTTCAGTCAGTGAGGGATGGAGGAACTTCGACATATTGCATTTTGTTCAGTATAGTAACTCATTAAAGTTCCTTATTTAAGCAATCTTTACTTTTATAAAGAAGAATTCTAAGGCTGTTTGAGATCAAACACAGAAGAATAATTATGTTGTAAAAATTCTAATTCAACTCCTGTTATACTTACATCACATGAAGTAGCTTGAATAAGAAATCAAGAATAAAACGAACTAATCACATGAGTCCCTCAGCAAGAAAAAGGACCTCATGGTTAAAAACCCTTTTCTTTTTCCTTTGACTTTATTAGTCCCAATGTATATCAGGGTCAGCGGCTCGAGTCCCCTTCTCCACCTATTTCTATTTCTCGTTATCGTCTTCCCCCAGATCCATATCCCTCTTCACCACACCCATCCACCCGATCCACTGACGCCCTACACTCTGCCCATCACTAGCAAGTTCTTAGTTCTCTTATTTGGTTCCACCTCCTCCTTATTACATTGCATAAGTATCTCAGGCGGGCTTCCTTAGTCTTTTTTACATTAAAGATACCACAGATACTTCTTATATCTTGACTCTCCCTCCCTTTCAGTAGTAATATTCCAGCAAGCCATCTCACCATCCTCATCTCGGTTCTCTCCAAAAGTTCTTCTTCTTTTCTCTTAGAGCCAAAGTTTCGGCACCATGTAATAGTGCGAGCCTAATAACTATTTTATGGAACTTCATTTTGTGTATTAATTGGATGTCCTTGTCTAAAACACCAGTTATTTTTTCACTATTTTCACCATGCTTCTATCCCTCTTTGGCTCGCTGCCTCCTGTTATTATTGATCCTAAATTGTTAAATTCATTGTTCTGTTTTAGCACTGTACCATCATCCACTTGAATATGTACTAATTCATGTCCTTCTCTACTACTAACCATTAGCTTTGCCTTTTCAATGTGCACCTTCAATCCTTTCCTTTTTAGGGTTCCTTTCCATGCCAAAACTCTAAATCATGAGTAAACATCAGTTTCTACAATTCTTCGTTCTTCCTTAATTCTGATGACTAAGTGCCTATAATGACGAGGAACAGGAATGGACTCGAAGCTGATCCCTGATGGAGACCAACCTCCATGAGGAATACCTGTTTCCCAATATTTTGTCTGAACGGTGATTCTTGGCCCCTCATACACCATCCTCACTTAACATACCAACTTTTTAGGTACTCCTCTAACTCTTAAACATCAATATTGTATACTAACTTTATTGGTACCTTATCACACGCCTTTTTAAGATCCACAAAACACACTTATAATTTCCGGTTTCCTCATAGATACTTCTCTTGGACAGTTGGACTTTTCTTATTACAAAGATAGTATCCAAAGTGCTATCTTATTCTATTTGTACAAAAAACAAACTCCGTTTACCAGCACCTCAAATGCATTTTCAAGAATTTCAGAATAATAGCTTAGTACGAACTAATCTAAAAATTCTTCAAAAGTTTGCATGGTAAAAGCATCATTCACAAAAGTAATATCCTCAAGAGATACGAACACAAACGCATATTCAAACAATTATTTGCGAATCCAAACAGCCATCATCGTATTCAAACACCTATTTGCGTAACTTGGAAAACAGTGATCAAGGTAAGACGAGGCACAATCAGAATACTAAAATACTAAATCACATTATTCCAAAATTCATATCTATCTTATGTAGGTAGTAGGTTGGCCAGGGCACCAGCCACCCGTTGAGGTAGTACTGCTAGAGAGTTATTGGGTCCTTTGACTGGCCAGCCAGTACTACATTGGATCCCTCTTTTTGGCTGCGGCTCATTTTCCTTTTGCCTACACATAAACCGAATTGTCTGGCCTATTCTTTACAGATTCTCCTCTGTACTTATACACCTGACAACACTGAGATTATCAAAAAATTCTTCTTCGCTCACGGGGTTAACTACTGCACTGTAATTGTTCAGTGGTTACTTTCCTCTTCGTATGGATAGAAGAGACTCTTTAGCTAAGGTAAGCAGCTCTTCTAGGAGAAGGACACCCCAAAATCAAACCGTTGTTCTCTGGTCTTGGATAGTGCCATATCCTTTGTACTCTGATCTTTCACTGTCTTGGGGTAGAGTTCTCTTGCTTGAGGGAACACTCGGGCACACTGTTCTATCTTATTTCTCTTCCTCTTGATTTTGTTTAAAATTTTTATAGTCTATATATGAAATACACTGTTCTTAAAATATTTTATATTGATTGTTAATTACTTTTCTTGTAGTTTCCTTATTTCCTTTCCTCACTGGGCTATTTTCCCTGTTGGAGCCCTTGGGCTTATAACATTCTGCTTTTCCAACTAGGATTGTAGTATAGCAAGCAGTAGTAATAATAATAATAATAATAATAATAATAATAATAATAATCATAATAATAATAATAATAATAATATCAGATTCAATAACCTATCATTCTATTGTTCACACACTATTTCTACAACAATCAAATGTTTCATTAAGCTTTAATGCCTTTAAGCTGATATATAGAAACATCGTGACTCATGTATAACCTAAGCACAACATATCCTAATCTCTTTAGCATCCTTTGAAATTGAAATTCCCAGAAAGGGATTTCCGAAAAAAAAAAAAAAACAGATTTCCTCCGGATATGGCCGAGCTTAACATATAGTCTTCAAAGCAATGAAGTCTAAATGTAAGTTTTCAAATAGCGAGACTTTTGCCACAATACCTGAAGCCTTTTCTTTCGTGACCCCTTGACACTCCAACCCATCCCTTACTCCCCAGCCCTCAGAAGGGTTCGTCCCCGGGGCACTTAAGCTGAGGAAGGTGGGCTAACGACTTAAGTAGCGTACCAGGTCTGCTGACAAGACTCTCGACATAATTCTTATTTTCCCCTGAGGAAGGGAATCAGAGAACTCACTCGTTTTTTAAGGTCTCTGTGTCTTTGCTTGCTGATATGTATGCTTTAGCGTCCTAATCGTGTCTCGTTTTCTTATTGCTTTCGTGTGTATATTCTAAATATTAAGTCTCATGTTACTTCTGTATCAAGATCCTAAGGTATAGGTTCGAATCCTGACTAACTTTTCGTACATAATTCTCTTTTGGGTATAAGGTAGAGTGAATTAAAGACTATATACATACACACACACACACACATATATATATATATATACATATATATATATATATACATATATATATATATATATATATATATATATATATATATAAATATATACATATATATATCTAAATATATATACTATATATATATATATACACACACACATAAATATATATATACATACACACACATATATATATATATATATATATATATATATATATATATATATATATATATATATATATATATATATCTTAACAGTTGTACCGCATACGAACGAAGTCGTGGTTCCATATAAGTTTGTATTTAGAAGTAGGCGTTTAATCCTGAATTTTAGCAGGTGATTTAGTGATGAAAAAATAATTAGGACCAGGTAATATCAGTTAAGATAGAATCTACTCATCCATTCCTGCTATTGGTTCAGTAGGTTAAATTTCAATTGCGAGATGCAAAAGATCGTTTTGGTTAAACGTTTGGAGCTTTGATACCATGAAAAAAAGATGTCTGTTCGTATGTGTGTATGTTTGGAGATGGGGAGATAATGAAAAAGCGGTTTGGAAGCCAATGGGAAGATTACTGGAACAAGTTTAGGAGTTGGTATAGAAAGACTATGCATAATAAATACCAAAAGAGGTATGCATCTAACCTTCAGTGGCCATCTGCAGGCTATGGGACTAGCAACCTCACACCAAAGATCAGTTTGAGGAACGGAAGGTCAACACCATCAGGTCATTTCATTGACCGAATGAAAAGTTGTGTGGTTATACGTAAGAGTTAATGATTATAAAAGGCAAAACCATGTTGATAAAACTTGCAATGATTTACAATGAAGTACAAGAGCCTAACAGACTAGGAGAGAAGTCTAATTAGTTTGAATTTCTTTAGATATAACGGATGAAAGAGTTGATACACTTGAGCGTGCGTACACCTGATGATGTAACTGACAGCATACCACGAAAGCTTACGCAGAATCCTAAAGTGAATATTCTCACAGACCCAACATTGGTTCAGTGGAATTTTCAACTGTGATCCCTGTTGCAAATCACAAAATAAATGAAATTCTTTCCCGGGTGAACCTTTGTCACCGATTCTACTGAAATACCTTGTAGAGGAGGCGTGGCTTCTTTTAATCTCTGCCTAACTAACCTTTTCTGAGAGGAGATTGCTCTGAAATTTTATTCCAGAGAGAGAGAGAGAGAGAGAGAGAGAGAGAGAGAGAGAGAGAGAGAGAGAGAGAGAGAGAGAGAGATGAACTTGCAGAGAAGAGTATAGAGATTTTCTCCCGTAAAATCTCTCATCAGAAGCGTCTTCGCCAGATCCACACACGTTTTTACTCGTACATTTGTCTTGTCTCCTGCTGATATTTAGTTTATCTGAATTTTTTTTAGGGTTTAATTTAATCCCAAAAAATTTGCAACGTGCATTAATTTTAGCAATGCATATTCAGCAACCACAAGTCTAAACTCAGATGTGTTCGTTGCAAAGAGTATTATCATCTGCATAGGCATCACATTGCCTTCAAGGTCAAACCGCATATCATTCATATTTAATTTGACGAGTAAAGGGCCAAGAATTCTACCGTGAAGAACGTTTAGTCATTTTGGTACCCTTAACAACTACGCTTTGCAATCTATTGATTACGAATTCAACACTAGTACTAAGAAATGACCTATCTAATGACATTTGCTGAAGTTTAGGAAACCATTTTATTCCAGTAATTTTTCCCTTCTTTCGTCAGGCAACTAGTATTTTTCCATAAAGATCAAAAGAAAGGAACGACATAACCACATCCTTTACGGCTTTCCTTGATTCTTTTCCCTTCCTGGGAGTATTTAGAAATTATGAAGAATAAGTCTGTCTGCAAAAAAAAGATTTTACATTTGAAAGCCTTTGGGCCTAATACAAGATCTGCTAATACACCAGAGCACAATTCAATACCCAGTCAAATTAATGCTTTTCCCTAAGGGTTGGGAATAAGAGATTCATTTATATCCACATGTCTTGGGTTGGGGAGTATATTGACATGCTCAGGGGGAAAGGTAAATTACTTCATGGAAGACTAATGCAATATTAACCTTCTCAAATATAACCCGAGAGGTTATCCGTGACGGTACCTTTAATATTTTGTACGATTTTCAGAAGACAAAGTAAGGGAAACTTAAAAGCACCTACCCCACGTTCAGAGAAAAAAATGAAAAAGAATGGGCATGATTACACAGTAACGCCTAATCCAACTGGGAAATAAAATCCTCCTCTTCAAGGAAGAACACAGATGGAAGGTGAAATTTCAAAAGATTGACACAGTAGAGGGAAAGGAAATCAGTCATTGCTAATCTTTGAGCACTGAATATGAATGGGTGACGTGTGTGTTGCATAACCACTGCAAAGGAGATTCTTTTATTCACTCGTTCACTCTTGACTGTTGTCTTTCCCCGGCTTAATAACTTTTTTCTGGTAACGCCATATGCCATTTAACTGGTCACTAAGGTGGCCAAAAGAGCTTTTGCAATTTAGGCGTCTGGTATCTACTGGTGGTCACCCAACCAGGAACCGAGAAAAAAAATGCCCGATATTCACTAGACATCTAGATAATTACGCACATTCACAGATTAAACCCTTCCCCTTTCCTCAGTACAACACGGCAGTTGTGGTTTCCGAGCGTAACTTTTTGAGTATCCTTTCTCACCAGGGTATGACTACTACCTCGCTCTCCAACCCGAGGACGGGAAGAGACCGAATACTTATACGCTTGGCAATGCTGCTCAGCGTGACCGGAAAGTGTATGTATGTATATATATATATATATATATATATATATATATATATATATATATATATATATATATATATATATATATATAGATAGATAGATAGATAGATAGATAGATAGACACTTGGTCTTAGTTATAAAGGGGAGGAAAGGACAACAGTTGGGGAAACGCCTTTGTTTGTATTTTGTGAGCGTGCGTACGTTGCTTTTCAATAAACGAAGCCTTAAAAGGTTTTCCAAAAACTCAAAGTTTCCAGAGTTATTTCTAGAGAGCTAAACTCTAATTACGTCAATGTCTCAGGTATTTTTGGTTGATGGAGTTTACCTTTCGCGTTTTTTTCTTTTTTTCTTTGTTTAATTATGTCGCTAAAGAAAACGTTGATCAATCTAATAATGTTCTCTACAGAAGTTTCTCTGTTGAAAACTGGAGTTATTTACCTGAAATCTTTTTAGTCTTTGAAGCACACACAAAATAGGAGGAATTTCAGAACTTTACACTGTGCGTTATAATCAACTCGAGTAAATAATAAATTGCATTGGTAGGTAAATGAAAACAGTTAAAATAAATTGATAGAGGCATGAACAATGTCATCTATATACGTCAGATTTATGCATTCATTATACATATGCGTGACCTATTGGCCTATTAACTAAATAGCCGGAATTCGTTGATTAATTTGAGAACATTTTATAGTGCTACGTTATCATGCCTCTCTCTCTCTCTCTCTCTCTCCTCTCTCTCTCTCTCTCTCTCTCTCTCTCTCTCTCTCTCTCTCTCGCGACGCAAAATTACCGTAACACAAGCTCTTTCGAGAAAGTAACGAAAATTATTTCGAGGAAGTGATTAAAATTATTTCAGAAGTGATGAAAATTATTTCAGAAGGGATGAAAATTATTTCGAGCAAGTAATGAAAATTACAAGGTAGAGCATGCTAAGTATTCCGTATTGATAGTGAGGTCAAAAGAAAAGCCAGGAATGACAGGGGAGATTGTTCAGATCGTAAAGCACATGAGGCTGACAAAGCTATGAATTCATGGAGTGACTATGGTGTAAGAATCGCTCATAGAATTATTAATGAAATCTTTACTGTGGCAAAGAAGAAGCAAATACTCATCAAAAAGAGAGCTGGATCTGTTATAACAACAGAAGATAAGGAAAGGTAACGTTGTATAGAATACTTTAGTGAGGTCATAAATAGGAGATATGAAGGGAATAATTTGATTGATATACCTGAAGCTGAGAAAGACCTTGATGTGACCATGAACGAATTCAGTGGGTTATAAGCCGAAGCTATCATTAAAAAGCCCTTGGATACGATGGAATAACTGGCAAGATGATTTTGACCGAAAATGAAGTGACTCCCAAAATAAACATAAAATTATTTACTAGAATGTAGCGTCTTCACGCAATAATTATTCTATAGAGACTAGAGAGAAAGAATGATGAAAAGTTTAGAAATGACCGAGCAGGTTTTAGAAAAGGTAGAAGTTTGCACTGATCAAATTTTAAATTTAGGACATATTTTACAGAAATGTGTAAAATATAGAAATCCACTTTTGATGGCATTTGTGGATTATGAAAAAGCCTTTGATAGTGTGCACCGGCCAATTTTGAGGAGAGTCCTGCGTTATTATGGAGTTCCTATTAAATATGTAAATTTGATTAAGTCTGTTCATGAGCATAGCAAGTGCAAAGTTAATGTTAGTGGAGTCCTATCAAATGAATTTCCAGTGAACAGAGGAGTACTCCAAGGAAAGGTGTTTTCACCTATGTTGTTTCTTCTCATGGATTTTGTAATGCGTAGCACAGTTGGGGATGGAGGACAAGGATTGGACTGGATTGGTAACAGGAAATTAGCTGACCTAGAGTATGCTGATGATGCTGTCTTTATTAGCAGAACACCACGCAACTTGCAAAGCTTGCTTACCAGAATGCATGTAATATCACATGAAGTTCGGCTCAAGATAAATAGAAGAAAGAAAGATGATGAGAACGGAATATGCAATAGAAAATGAAATATCATTGGAAGGAGAAAAGATTAATGAGGTGGAATCATTCAAGTATTTAGGAACTATGATCTAAAATACAAGAACTTTAGAATTTTAATTTAATGAAAGATTGAAAAAAAAGCAAATCAGACAATGACTAGGTTAAGTAAAATTTGGAAATCAAATCGCCTGAAATTGCATATAAAAATCAGTCTATATAACAGTTTAGTGATATCGGTGTTACTGTATGAACAGGCGTCGTGGTATGACAATAAAACAATATCCAAAAGGTTTTGTAGATTTGAGAACAAAGCCCTCAGAAGGATATTGGGAGTTAAATGGCAAAAAAGAACTAGAAATGAAACTATAAGAGATTACTCGAGTGCCATATGTGGATGGGATCATGGTGAGGGATATATGGAGATGGTGTGAGCATGATGTTTGCCTTCCCCAGAGAGATTAGTTCACTAAACGTTTAACTGTGCTCTACAAGGCACTAGAAGAGTTGGAGACCCAGGCCTACATGGCTGAGGACACTGAAGCGCGAAGTAGGAGATAAATAATGGAGAAGTATTGAATTAAACGCTCAAGGTAAAGATGACTGGAGAAATCTAACCGAGGCCGTTTGCGTCAATAGGCGTAGGCCGAGATGATGATGATGATGATGATGAAGCTCTAACAATCAGTTAGCAGTTGTAATCAGCGAGGGTACTCTTGATAAACGTGAATAATCGAAGAAATTTGACTCTATGTCCCTTGATATTTCTTGAAAATAGGATAAACACTTAAAGGAAAACTTACAGGCTTATTCATTGTCGTAACTGAAAGAAGTGCAATAATAAAAGATTATGTAGCTCTGCATCAGTGCATAAATATCATATTTGAAGGCTTAGAAAAAAATGGCTTGAAATTTTTTTATCGTTTTCCTTGCGGTAAAA
>NC_090737.1:10271336-10286336 GCF_036898095.1 Palaemon carinicauda
TTAAAATAAGCACTATCACATTCACTCTTTATGCAGATTATTGACAATGTTAATGAATAACCAATAGTAAGCTTTAGTCATCCGTTTTTATCGGCATTGAGGATGTATCCCTCATACAGTTTCTTAGACGTTGGGCACAACTCCCAGTACGAATTTTTAAGCCGTACGTGTCTGGGAATTTTTCAGTCGTAGCCATGAACTCCTGCAATGTAAGGCCTTGGGCACAACTGGCCATACTGCCAACTACGGGGGGCGGGGGGGGGGGGTTATACGGGCAAAATTTGTGTGAAATCGTGGGTGTGACGCAAGGGACACGTAACAGTCTTTGACCTCGTAGCCCGCCGTATACCAGCCGCAGAATCTGCACGTACTTCAATTCCGTAAGACAAACGTGCGTGGCTCGTACTTGTGACGCAAGTTACACGCAAATTACACGCACGACCAATGTGCGGAGATCATGTCACAGAAAATCCTGCGTCAGACGTGCGTCCTGTCTGCGACTACAAATTTTCTGTGCATTTTAGTGCAGCGAGTAAAGATTCTGCGGCTGGTATACGGCGGGCTACGAGGTCAAAGACAGTAGCGTGCCCCTTGTGTCACACCCACGATTTCACTCAAATTTTGCCCGTATATCCCCCGTAGCTGGTAGTACGGCCAGTTGTGCCCAACGCCTAAGACTATGCTAACTCTACTGTATCAAAATTGAACTTCCCACGGCAAAAAATGCATTATCGCATCGAACTGTATGATGACCTAAGATCACTGGCAACACTCAAAGGCTACGACACCTGCTTGACCATCTTTAAGAATTATTGCACCAATTGTTCAAACTGCAGATTTACATAGAGTGCCGGGTTAACTGCTGCACTGTAATTGTTCAGTGGCCACTTTCCTCTTGGTAAGGGTAGAAGAGACTCTTTAGCCGTGGTAAGCAACTCTTCTAGAAGGACACTCCAAAATCAAACCATTGTTCTCTGGTCTTGGGTAGTGCCATAGCCTCTGTACCATGATCTTCCACTGTGTCGGGGGGTAGAGTTTTGCTTAAGGGTACATTCGGGCACACTATTCTATCTTATTTCTGTTCCTCTTGTTATTTTGAAGTTTTTATAGTTTATATATGAAAGGTTTATTTTAATGTAGTTATTCTTAGAAATATCTTGTAGTTTATTTCCTTGTTTCCTTTCCTCGCTGGGCTATTTGCCCTGTTGGAGCCCTTGGACTTATAGCATACCGATTTTCCAACTAGGGTTGTAGTTTAGCAAGTAATAATAATAATGATAATAATAATAATACCATAGGGTACCACAAACAATGTAGAGGCCTCGTACAAAGCTAATACTATTGGGGAACCAGTTGGAGAGTCTAATGAAGACCCTGGCAGTAGTGTAGGTGCTCAGGCAAAGCAGAATTCCACCCCCATTTAAAGTGTATTATTTTGAATGTATATTTTGTGGCAAAGATAAACATTGGAAAGAAACATCAACTCGCGGAAATCTCATCAAGGCCCAACAGGTTGACGAAAGACATCGACAATACGGTATGAAAAATCCAAGACAATATCCTAGCAATAAGTTGAGAGATTGGGTCACAGTGGTCCACTTCCATAAAAAAAAAAAAAAAAAAAAAAAAAATAAATAAATAAATAAATAAATAAATAAAAAAAAAATCTATATTCTTGAATTACAAGCGAGAATGAAAGTGAATGTATATATAGCTTATAAAAGTTAGAGTCTGAGGCACGCTAACCTTTTTATTTTCATAAGATAGGAATTGTTGCCTAATAAGGTTCTCAAGTAGAATGGCAAATTTTATATATCATATAGGTTTTAGAATGAAAGACACCACCAAGAATCATATAATATGAACATTAGAACTGCAAGTTAGTGAAATTTTTCATGTACATAAGGATGGACCTGGATAGTTGATAGTTGATAGCTCTCCCTGTTGTTCATACAGAAAAGGTAAAAACAAATATTTCAGCTAGACGGCCACAGCTGGAACCTTACATAAGTGGCAAGTGAGTAGGTTAATAATCCTTAGCCATGAGTACAGAGAGCAACAACAATGTAGATGAAAGTGCAACAACTGGTCGTCATAGTTTAATTTGGATCCTTTGCTTAAAATTATGCAAATGGTGGGCTGGTGGTAGCGTCCTTGTTTGGCAATTGCCAGACTGTGGTTCGGATCCCACTTAAACTCGTTAGTTTTTTTTCGTCGCTGCAACCTCACCATCCTTGTGAGCTAAGGATGGGGGGTTTGAGGGAGCCTATAAGTCAATCTGCTGAATCATCAGCAGCCGTTGCGTGGTCTTCCTTGTTCCTAGCTTGGGTGGAGAGGGGGCTTGGGTGCTGATCATATGTAATATGTTCAGTCTCTAGGGCATTGTCCTGCTTGATAGGGCAATGTCACTGTCCCTTGCCTCTGCTATTCCTGAGCGGCCTATAAACCTTTAAATGCACAAATTTCGTGTAGAACTTTTATTCAAAGGATAGGAAACATTGACATCAGAGAAAGCATTCTTCATTACCTCCGGACATTAAATATAACTGTAACAAAGCTGAAAACAACTTATGAAATCTCGAATTAGACTGTCACTATCCAAATAAGAGCTAGAGCTACCAGTTACTACTATTGCCATAGAAGAAGCCTTTTTTTGTGGAGTACCAAAGAAGCCTTACACAGACAGAAATGAATATGACAATATCATAATCAGGATAGAGACATTACGATACCATTTCCTTTCCTCACTGGGCTATTTTCCCTGTTGGAGCCCCAGGGCTTATAGCAGTCTGCTTTTCCAACTAGGGTTGTAACTTAGCTTAGCAATTAATAATAATAATAATAATAATAATAATAATAATAATAATAATAATAATAATAATAATGATAATACTCTTGCTGTCTTCGGTGAAAGGTTTACTGATGCTGGCTTACTTTAAATATTGATTGAATTTGCTCTTGTAACAAAATGCAGTTTTAAGGGGATTCTTGAAGGTAAAACATACAGTTAAGAAACAGGTAAAATGAAGGTATCAGACATACTTCATTGTTAATTAGGAGAAAGTAGTTTTAACAGCAATAAGCAAACTCTCTGATTGCTGGATAAAGCTATTCTCCAATCAACAGATCATCAGAATCTAAACAGCAGAGGCTGCCATTCCAGAGGTTGCTTAATCTTTTATCTTTTATTCTAAACGATGGTTAGAGTGTTACGTAAAGCATAAGAATGAAATACTGGAACACGGTACACCTCTTACACCATGTTATTTGGTACTGTCAGACTCAATGAACAAAAATCCTTTGATTAATTGTTCCAGCAGATCAAAGGAAGCAGATTATCTTTTGGAAGGATCATTGCTGTAACCCACACACAAAACCTGTATTAAAGTGACCTATTCTCTTAGATCAGAGACTTATGCATTAGCAACTTCCAAGGATATACCAAGAATAGGAAAACAAACAAGACTACAACTCTGCCCATAATACCACACTAGGAGAGGAAAGACCAATAAATTTATAATTTTAGGACAAAATGTGACGGGAGACCAAATCACATTGGTAAATATTGCATAAACTTTGCGATCAGAAAGGGAGGTTCTGCACAAAGAATTGATATTGCATTTGGTAAATATACAGACCTATCTCCAAAAGCTCAGCAAGAAGGCTAAAAGGAAAAAAGGCATAGTCCAATTCATCCGATTATATCAGCTTGTCCAAATAATGCAGACAAAATTATCTTTTTAACATTTGTTGTGGATAGAGCAAAGAAAATGCAATGTAGAAAAAAAATTTATGCTGGTTACATGTCCCAGCCAATGCTATAAGATGATAACCCAATATAGAAGTGTCATGATACTTTATCTATCTTATGCTAAAGAAGCAGCTAGTGGCAGTCTTCTTTCATGATGCTCATGTTGCTAAACAAGGACATAGAGTTGTTCTAAGCAGTGATAATGAAGATGTGGCAATCTTGCTCATCTTATTGCATAATGTCATTTGGTGGTCACCTGCACCAGGAATGGGTGGCTAGGGCTTATAACGAACATTCTGTAGTGCAACACCTGTTGCTGATGTCTGTTAAGGATTAGTCAGAATGAATTGTTTCACATGTGATAGTTTGACTATATTTGCACTCAAGGGGGACATCACACACAGAAAAGTTACTCACCAATAATAAATATATTCTAGAAACATTTATTGAACTTGGATGTGAATAAAATAATTTTCAACAAATGATGAAGAGGTTTAAACCAAATTCTTGTCCAATCTATGTTCTCAATAAACAATGATCATGTAAATCATCTGAGATTGTAAAATATGTTCGTTTTATGGAAAGGCGAGTTACGAAGCCATCAACTGTTGCCCAGAAGACATTGAGCCCAAATTACACTTCATGTCATTCATCTGACTTCTATATGGAGACCAATGTTTACAGAAACAACCCCACACTTAATGCCCAGTAGGTAATGTCTGGAAACTGGAAAGAGATGAAAAAGACCAGCTAGTTATTAAATGGAAGAAGAACCGACCAGTCCCTTTGGCTAAGCTGAATATTTTACCTTGCAAGTATTTTAAATAGTGAGCTATACCAAGATATACAGCTGGACACCAGAATATCTGGTAAACCTCGCTCTGAGTAAGTGCACCATATCACACTTTAACTGCGCGGTAAGTTCCAGTGTGTAGTCCCACCTACCACCTATCCCATTTCTCCTTACAGTATCTGTTTGTTACTCACCACTCAGTAAGGGTGTGACAGGATGCATTATCTCAAATGAAGGTGCAACACGAATTCCTGTCTCTAACTGTACCTGTCTAGCTAACCAGCAGAGACACATGTACAGTATATCAAAAGATTGTCATAAAGGTTTAAAGGCCACTCATGAATGGCAGAGGCAAGAGACAGTGATATTGCCCTATAGAGCAGGACAATGCCCTAGAGACTGACCATATATGCATATGATAAGATCTAAGCCACCTTTCCACCCAAGCTAGGACCAAGGAGAACCAGGCAATGGATGCCGATGACTCAGCAGATAGACCTATATGCTCCCCTAAACACCCCATCCTTTGCTTAGAAGGATGGTGGGGTTGCAGCGACCAAAGAAACTACCGAGTCTCAGCGGGACTCAAACCCCAGTCTGGCGTTCTCCAGACAGGGATGTTACCACATCGGCCAACAAAGCCAGGCATCCAGAACTGAGGAAGGTGAGAATGAATCAAATTTGGAAGTGGGGGATGAGTTTGAGGAATACTGAATTTAAAGTATATGATGAAACTTCCTGTAGCACTATACGTACTGGTTGCAATCTTCAGATAATTTTGAATCATATTTTAAAGGGGACTTTGTAATCCAAATTTGTAATAATTCATGAGTAAATTCCAATCCTAAAACAATGCTCCATCAAAACAAAATCATCACTAATTCTGTATTATTTCAAAAATCTTCTTAACCTTAGTTTATGTTTGAAAGAAAATTTGATAGTCATGTTTTAGGTAATCGATAAATTTCAGAAAATTATGAGCTATTATCATGCATATTTGGTATTCGAAATTTTTTTGGAAGTTATGAAAGGTTTTGACGAGTGGTAAAAGATATATGTATACGCATCATTTGGCAATATAGTAAGAATGGAATTAAACAATATCTATATAATGGCATTTTGGCATTATAAATGATAAAATCATAACTACAATACTTGATGTTATTTCCATAAGAATAAGTTTCATGGTAGTAACTTTATAATTCAATAACTGTTAATGTATTAGGCATGGATCTCATGCTGGTATCAAAAAGTCTCTGGAGTATAAAATATGAATCTATGACAAAATCACCAAACAATATGTGGAAAACAATACTTTGGGGAGTGGGTATTTTTCATATTTTTTTTAACATACAAATGTTCATAGTACACACTATGTGCAAGATATTCCATATCACACCTCAAAGTAAAGTCTTTGTTTGAGTTTCATTTTGACAAATTTTATCCCCCAATAAAGACTACTCATTGTGTGTTAATTAAGAAAAGAAAGTCTGAAAGTCACGCTAGACAAAAATCACATCCACTACCAAAAGTAATGCCCAAGGACATAAAACTATTGACTTGGATATTTCAATAAATCTCAATGAGATTTCCTGCCCGCGTATGGTACCGACAGCTGGATTATTGGGGCCAGGCTCAAAGACAATTATATCTAAGATATTTTCAGTCTACGGATTATCTAGTCTTAAAGATGTTTACCTGTAAGCTTTATATACCAATTTATTTTTCAGGAATGGCCCCATAGCAAACAATGTTAAACCAAAAGAGAACACATATGCTAGAAAACGTTAGCGAAATACACCAATATGTCTACGACAAAAAACAAAACAATAATCTAGATGGAACATGAGCAACGAAAGGTACAAAAGGCTCCAACAGGGATAAATAGCCCAGTTAGGGAAGGAAACAAAGAAATGAATAAACAACAAGAGCAATAACGAACAGTTGAAATAAAATGTTTACCTGTAAGCTTTGTATACCAATTTATTTTTCAGGAATGGTACAATAGTAAACTATGTTAAACCAAAAGAGAACATGTATGCCAGATAGTTAGTGAAATACACACACACACAAAAAAAAAAAATAATCTAGATGGAACACGAGCAACGAAAGATGCAAAAGGCACAGCGTTGAGCTAAATCAAAGGGAGATAGAGGTGGAATAAAAAAGATAAATGGTTGTAGGAGCTTCCAAAGGATAAGTGACAGCAGGCGCGGGATCAGAGGGAGAGGAAGATCAAATACGGAAGCCAAATAATATTAATAATAATAATATTAATAATAATAATATTAATAATAATAATAATAATAATAATAATAATAATAATAATAATAATAATAATAATAATAATAATAATATGCAAAATATTTAGAAGTGTTTAAAGTGACGGGAACATACTGGAGTCATAAAACTTCCCAAATACAAAGATAATCCTTATATTGATTGGATTTATGAATTAGGAACATTTGGCCAGGCACAGAAACTGGGAGGCTATTCATCACCGAGGTGCAACTAGGGGAAAACCCGGCTTTTGCAATGTCTAAGAAAAAAGTAAGACGGGTTGGGCAGCAAGATGGGAGGAAAAAGTGAGGAATAAATAATAAATGTATTATTTATATAAACAATACATGTTATCTATAACGTGGATACATCGAAATATTCATGTAAAAATCCTTCATATAAGAAAAAAAATGAGTAGGAGACTATGCCAATAAAATAATACACTCAATACATTTTCTTTATGACGGAGATACATTGAAAACCCATACAATATCCGAGGACGAAATAAATCTTCATAAAAAAAAACCATGAGTAAGACACTATGCTAATCAGATAATACACTCAATAAATCTTCTTTATAATTTATATGTACAAAACAAAAATCTAAAACAAAAGAGGACAATGAAAGAAGTACTATGCTTCTCCTCTAACCCAAATCTGGTGCGTGTGTGCAATACGCTTGTGTATCGCACCTCGAAAATGATTTTCTAACACGTATTCCGACCAACTCCAAAAGGGAATTATATCCAGCTTCAAATTTTAAGGAACAGTATTCTCTGAATACATAACGTCCTGCAGAAGTGGGTTCAGAATAGTCTGCAGGTATTTACAAATGCAAAATAGGACACTCTCTCAATTATACTCTGCTTTATGGCGTAATGAGTACAGGATTGGTTGCAGTATTTGGGAATACGGAATTACTGTATGTCTGATAAGCCTGTGATTGTACCTCGAGTAATTGAGGAATCAGGGCTCTATATCTTAAAATGATAAAGCTATTCACAGTGTATTAGGACTTAAAGCTAGCGTATTGCATTGAGACCCCCCCCCCCCCTCTCTCTCTCTCTCTCTCTCTCTCTCTCTCTCTCTCTCTCTCTCTCTCTCTCTCTCTCTCTCTCTCTCAGGCAAATAAGCGAGAGATCTACCACACATCCTATAAGAAGCAGATAATTTTTAACTCAAATTATGTAATTTTGTTTGTAATAAACAATGTCTTTTATACAAGAGAGAGAGAGAGAGAGAGAGAGAGAGAGAGAGAGAGAGAGAGAGAGAGAGAGAGAGAGAGAGAAATATTACATTTTCTTTTAATAATATCTTCATTGCCATAACAGGAACAAAAAACTGAATAATTTTATATCTTCCTCTTATCACCTATCCTCCTGGAATAGTCCATGCAAATAGCCTCTCTTTTCCTACCCAGCAGCCCACAATCCTCAGCTCTGCTTACCATCTCCCACATAAGCACATTGCACCATAATCCCACTCTTCACAAAGCCACTTCCGCGATCCCCTCTTATTCAACCTCATTTACATTCTCTCGTTCATCTCTCGAAACAATGAAACAGGAACAACTTTTCCTTTCCTTCGTAGGAGATTTATTATCAACTCGTTAGTCGCGGATTGAGTCAGACTGATGCCAGCACCCGTTATTGTCAAAAGGAACATTTGGGAAAGTTATTATAAAGATAGAAAAGGCCTGGTGTGGACTTTTGGGCTTGACCTAGCAACGGAGACGTTTGCATAGCGTGCGGATACGGCTTTGTTACTTAATGGACAACCACACAGTATTTACCATACGTTACCTTTCACGTTTTCTCGTTTAACTGTTCAGTATTTTACTTTTAAATTAATCTTCCCATCTAATTGCCAAGCTTTATTTGTATTGCGTTGGACATATATTTCCCACTTTTGTAAGAGCATATAAAAATTCCCACCCAGCCCCTGAAAGATTAAAAATGAGATTTACTGATATCGGTAACTACTTCAAAATAATAATAATAATAATAATAATAATAATAATAATAATAATAATAATAATAATAATAATAATAATAATAATAATAATAATAATTCTGCATAGTCTCATCAAACCCAAGAAATGCGATTCACTAATAATAATAATAATAATAATAATAATAATAATAATAATAATAATAATAATAAATGACGCCAACCTCTCCATCAGCGGCATTCACAAACCCTGCTCTTTCTGCATTCAGATCTAATTCTTTCTCCGAAGAGGCTTCACAAGCCCACTCTCCACTAACCGCCAGAACTTGTATTCTCCCAGGCCCTACGCTGTTGAGGGGCGTCAGCTCATGCTTGGCTTGTCCTTAGACGGAAAGGAATCAATGCCGAAGGGAGGGGGGGGGGGGTGTTAGAGGAGGCTGGGAGTTTGGGGAGGTATTATTTAGTTCATCAATGTATTGCATTGGATGACTATTTCCTACCCATGGATGAAGGACTGAGACGTATAGAAAAAAGGACAGTAGGACAGGTACTTCCTTTCACGGGAAGGGATTAAAATCCTGCATCATCTTAAAATATCAAAGGAATAAAAATAAATATTTGTATATCGGACGACTATGATATTAATGAACATGATAATATTGACAATAATTATAAAGATTATAATAACATGGATGAGTGGAAATATTTGTTTCCTTTTATCGGGAGAGTAAGTGTTAGAATAAGTTCATTTACTGAAGAAAAGGTAAATATCATCACGCTGATCCAATAAAGCAAATCAATGATGTGGAAATTTTGGGGAATAACTGAAGAACAAAAAAAAAGTTAAAGTGTAACGGAAGTATAATATTCATATCAATATTACCCCTACACAACATGTTTCAGCAGAGAGAAGGGGTAAAATCCTCCAGCTTCGATCAACTACCAGTTGCACTATTCGATAGTGAGAGCATCATTCAATTTATTTGCTAAGAAGCAAGAGCCCGTGCTTTGCACAGGGCAAGACAAATCTGCACTTAACAAAACAATTCGCAAAGGAAACTTCTGCGGTATACAAGGTCTATTGCTTCACCTAATTCTGAAGGGCAAATTCTATAAAGATGAAATTATGTATGAGAATGAAGAGAATTGTTTTCTAAGAGTCGAATAAAAAAGTAGGAAAGAAAATACAAAATTCTTTTATGAACATAAACGTACGATTTTTTTTACATCCAAAATGCTAATAATCACATCGCTATGACTAAATAATTCTGTAACTGACTTGTTCCATTTTAATATTTCATGTACTGATTTTATCGACATATTCTCCGAGGATAAAAAAATCTGTATTTACCTTTAACGAAAATTATTAGTTATACATTAAAATGATCCTATACCAGCTCAGTTTTTTTTTTTTTTTTTTTTTTTTAAAAGGGAATCCTGTGATACTCTACAGGAGACTGATAACCTTAGGCTCTTCATCAGGACGTGCTTCGCCGTCTTCGAAACGACGTCACTAGATGAGAAAAAAGCAAGACCTTATAAAAGAATTTAGTCTGAATCTTCGTTTCCAGATATCTCCCCTATATAATAAAGAGCAAGTGTCTGGATATATATATATATATATATATATATATATATATATATATATATATATATATATATATATATATATATATATATATATATATATATATATATATATATATCTTCCCAATCATGCAAAATGGCATTGCCAGACGTATAACTACTATGTTTCTCCCCATTCCTCAGGTAGAAGAAGAGGAGTTGTCATACCCTGGGGAGAGGGGATACCCCGAGAGGAAAGGTGGGTGGATATGAAGGGTTGAATCTGTATATGTACGTGTGTGTGTATATCTAAATATTTAGCCGTCCTTTTTGACGGGTCGCGTAAATTAGTAATGCATAAAAGAAATCTATAATCTAAAAGATTGTTTCTCAACACACAGTTTTCAGATACTCCGCCTCCTCTTGGAAATCAAAATAACTATTCTTGGAGCCAAGAGCCAGTGATGGTATACGACCAACTTATTCTAAGCAAAGATGAATAACAAAAAAATGCTTGTGAATTTAAATTGAATCATCAGTCAGGAGTCTATGAAAAATATATTAAATGAAAAAGTTCTCTAAGAGATGAATAGGTTTAAGAAATTTTCTGCAGTCAGAAGATACATGATCTAAATTAACTAAAATAACGTGCATTGTGCATGTATGACATACATTCACTTACATTCTTATCCGCACAACAACATAAATGCATGAATAGAATACATACACGCATACACACTGCTCCATGTATGTTACATTACTGTTTATTTCTAAATATCCAACGTCTTATCAAAAAACAATCAACAACATCTTATTCGTCTTCTTGTTCGTCTTCTGTTTAATGATTAAATAACAAAAGAATCTGTCCTCATTAGAGCCATGTTTTCTTTATTGTCAAAATACCCTATTATTTTGATGGGCTACATAAGCGTCGGTCTTGATAATGAAACAAGGAAAAACAAAAGATGAAGAGATAATAGTGAAATGAATAAAGGATAGAAATGAGAGAGAGAGAGAGAGAGAGAGAGAGAGAGAGAGAGAGAGAGAGAGCAATGGAAAAATGTTGAACAAGTTACGAATTTAATGAAGAATTTTATCAAACACTAAAACTGTAAAGAGTTCCCTAGTCTTTTCAGACTCTCATCTGAACACATTCTTTCGTAGCATAGCAATCTCTCTCTCTCTCTCTCTCTCTCCTCTCTCTCTCTCTCTCTCTCTCTCTAACGTCTGTAATGATAAAATCTAATTAATACTCTTTCCTTTGGATTTCATTTGAAGTTGTTAATGAAAAAGGATATTGTGATAAATAAAATTCACATAACCACCACTTGGATTGGAGTCTCTCTCTCTCTCTCTCTCTCTCTCTCTCTCTCTCTCTCTCTCCCTGACAAAAAGACATCATTACAAGCTCTTGATGTCAGATCGGAACCATCTTACTTGCCCCCCTCCCCCCTGCCTATAACAACTGCATCAATCTCTCCATCGACAAGAACATCATTAACACAAATGACGTCAGGTCGTAGTTCGAACACTATCGGGTCTCGTTCAAGTTTTGTCCTTTTACCTTTCATATATACACTGCCTTCATATAATAATAATAATGTTTTTTAGAGAATGCATTTACATAGCAGATATTCATAATAAAGATCCAGACCAAGTCCATGTGGAGAAGAGCTCTTCGGGGAGCCGAAGTCAAAACCAACGCCACTTCCCGAACATCCAATTCCAAAAACTTAACTGCTTTTGAAGGTCGTTCGAAATTCTCACTATTTTTTGTAGGATTTTTAAACCCTTTCTTCATTACTGGACGGGTGTCTTTGTCCGAGCTGGTGTCAGTTTCTCGAGCAGCCTTTCCCACTATAAATTTTACTCTTTTTTTTCCTTTCGTTTACTCGACGTGAGTTTGTGTTCGGTATCGGAAGATCCATCTGATAATATATGTAATGCCAAAGTCAGAGCCGTATGCTACTTAACGAGCTCATGAGCTCCTTTAAATGTTAGTATTTTCTCCTTTACGTAAATTCATTTGATATAGAAAACTCAGTTTTCAATAATTTTCTTTTTAATAAAGATGACTGCTTTTTTCAATCTTCAATCACGAATGGATCATTTCGAGTGATTTCAGTACATTTCTTATTGATTTTTCCGGTGCTGTTCGTATCAAAATTTGAAAATAACAAAGTAATCATATTGAATAACGTTAAACCCTTAACAATAAGTTCACGTAAGTATTCTCCAAAATCATAGCTACTTCTGATTTAACAGCGTATAGGTTTAAAGGTTAACAGACGGTAATAGAGGCGAGGGAAAGGTCACTGCTAAAGATCAAGGATGCACAGCCAATGGCCTCTAATAACCATGCTGGTAGCCCTATAGGGCAACCTCCCTAAACCCTATCTCTATATCCTACCGCAATCTGGACAACTTCACTCAAATCAATGTGAACAATCCTTTAGTATCGGTGCACTCGAAGTTATGGTGTTCGCTTCAAGAGGCTTATCAATGGGCTATTATAAGATCAGCTTGTTTACAACTATGAAGTATGATATTGGTCTTTTAATTGATGTAATTAATAACAACACATACCATTAGGAAACAATAACATAATAAAAATGACGGAAATTATTATAATTATCTTTATCTCAATTACTGTATTTCATAATAATTCATAATGACTCAAGCTGTGTCAGTTAAAACCAAAACACTAACAAAAACAACAACAGATGCAATGTTATCCTCAACAAGTGCGTTTATGAGACTGCAAACGATAGCCAAAGCTAAGAATAAAACGATTCCTTTCTGCCGAGAATTGCAATCCTGTTTCTCACAACATGCAATCATTGTTGCCAGCTTCTCCTCCCAAAAAAAAAAAAAAAAAAAAAATCAGAAATCCACAATTCTGTATTTCATAATAATTTATAATGACTCAATCTGTGGCAGTTTACAAAAACACTAACAACAACAACTGCAATTCTGCAAACAGACAAACGACACTAAGTAATTTATATGAATACTTAGCAGTGTAAAGGTCTTTGTAACTCAACAAGGAGAGAAAAAAACGGCCTAAATCTAATTTCAAAAGACTACTCCTGCCTCTGAGAGAGAGAGAGAGAGAGAGAGAGAGAGAGAGAGAGAGAGAGAGAGAGAGAGAGAATCATACTGTAATTCTGATATGAGAGATACGTAAAATACATGCACTAAAAAATAATATTAGAGGGTGGAAAAAGCATACATGAATAGATCAGAATATGGGAGAAGGTCCATAATTTTGTTTCTCTCAGTATTTAGAGAGAGAGAGAGAGAGAGAGAGAGAGAGAGAGAGAGAGAGAGAGAGAGAGAGAGAGAGAGAGATCCAATAGTGCACTAATGGTGGTAGACTTGGATCTTAAAAGGATTTTAAACAACTGATTGAGTTACATAATTGTTGAGTTCTTTGTGGAAATAACGGTAATTATAACTCGCTTTGTAACCACACACAAAGGACTCTCATAGCTTTGTTATCAGCTTCATTCAAAAATGAGGGGTTCACCTTTTACCTTATTAGGCGGAAAATGGTTTCATCAGAGAGCTTATGAGTATGGAATAACAACAACAACAATGATAATAATAATAATAATAATAATAATAATAATAATAATAATAATAATAATAATAATAAGGAAAGCACTCAGTAGAGCACACACCCCTGCCGAGCCAGCTTATTTCTCGACTTTTTGCTCGACCTTGACCTTTGACCTTCACATGTATTAATTAGCGTGCATTTTCATACACTAAAATATGAACCAGGTTTGAAGTATTTGGGACAACAATGTCCAAACTTATGGCTGATTACGTGAATTGGACATTTTGCTTGACCGTGACCTTGACCTTCCAAAATTCAATCATTTCCAGCTTTTTGCATAACGGTTAATCCCTGCTAGTTTCATTACTCAACGATTAAAATTGTGGCCAAGAAGCTGTTCACCAACAAACACACACACACAAACAAAAAAACAAGGGGTAAAACATAACCTCCTTCCAACTTCTTTGGCGAAGATAATAATAATAATAATAATAATAATAATAATAATAATAATAATAATAATAATAATAATAATAACATTATAAGCAAGGAATCTAAAAATTACCATTAAATAGGACTACTTCAAATACAATGTTGCATTGGAAAATGAGAGAAGGAACTGAACGGGTACTGGCAGATCTTACCTTTTTATGAATAGAAGTGGACAAAAATATTAATAAAAAGACTGAAGCAAAAAGAAAGTAGATAAAGTTTTAACATTAATGTAAATCAATATTGCCAATTATAATCATCATGACATTTCGGTTAAGGACAATAGATATCTTGAATATGAATTTGCCGAATGTTTGCGATATGCAAATAGGGCTATATGTCTATTAGCAAGAGGACATGGTCTTGGCATTCTGCGTAAAGCCAAGAAGTATAAGCAGGCTGGTTTCCGAGTTGAAGTTCCTCTCACGACGAAAGGGGAAGTAGAAGAGAGAAAGAACGACAAGGAGTAAGAGAAGAAAGAGGAAGAGGAAGGGGAGAAGGAACTGGAACCAGAAGATAAAGAAGAGAAGAAAAGACTCCGAGAAGGACGACCCCAAATGTATATTTATAAATTATTTCTGGATTATGAAAGAACTTCTGGACGTT
>NC_090737.1:10288836-10308836 GCF_036898095.1 Palaemon carinicauda
GACAACAATGAGATTACTGAACACTTCTTCACCCAAGTGGTTAATTACTGTACTGCAATTGTTCAGTGTACTTTCCTCTAGGTAAGGGTAGAAGAGACTCTTTTAGATATGTTAAGCAGCTCTTCTAGGAGAAGGACACAGTTCTCTAGTCTTGGGTAGGGTCATAACCTCTGTACTATGGTCTTCCACTGTCTTGGGTTAGAGTTCTCTTGCTTGAGGGTACACTCGGGCACACTATTCTATCCTATTTTTCTGTCTTCCTCTTGTGTTTTTGAAATGGTGTGTTGGGCAGGCTTAATAGAAGGGCTATGGATGCCTAGTGGTTTATCAAGAGGTTGTCTTTTCCTTTTCCGATTCTTTTTCTTCTCAAAACCATCCTTACTGTCCTTCCCTCAGTTGAAGTGGCTATCCTGGAGGGTATTTAGCCTTGCATGGTGTGTCGGCTCCTCCATGTTGACCAGTTTTTCCGACTTTTGAGTTTGATTAATCACTTAATTCATAATTCTGTACATATTGTTTTTGTTGTCTTATTGATCTAGTTTTTAAGTATGATGTCTCTTTTTTTATTTCTATTAATTCTTATTTATATGCTGTCTGGAGACATTGGGTGAAATCCGGGACCAGTACGTCCTAGATTTCATCAATATCGTCTTTTGTATTGTAATATTCGTGGTCTTAATGCAAATATTGAGACCTTACAGTTGTTTCCAAACAGTATGATATTCTTTTGTGCTTAGAAACTTTGGTTTCTAATATGAGGCACTCATCTGAGTTCCTTACAATTGGTTTTAAGAAGCCAATAATATTTAAAAGTGATGCCATCCCTGGGACCAGGGGAATGGCGGTGTATATTAGGACTGAGTACCCTACTTCTCTTAAGTCCTGCTATCAATGTGGATGTCATGAGATTCACGTAATAAAAGTTAGTGGCAGGCATAACAACTTTTATTTGTGTTCGATCTACCGGAATCCGGACATGGATAGTTGTATCTTTGATTGTCTTCTTACCATTATGGTTAAGATACAAGAAGATGATAGAAAGGCTTCTTTTTGTCTTTTTTGGTGATTTTGATGCTCACCATAGGGAGTGGTTAAGTTCTATCTCTCCTGCCGATTGCCATGGCAAGAGCTTAAGACTTTGCCTCTGAATCAGGCTGTGAGCAAATCATAAATGAAGCTACTCACAGGTCTGGTAATTGCTTGGACCTCGTATACACTGACTCCCCTGGCTTTATAACTAGTAAGGTTGATTCTCCAGTCGGGACATCTGATCATGCCTTGATTTCATTAGCAGTGAAGACTGAGCAGCCTGTCCCTGATGTATCATACTCTTGTAAAATTTATATGAAATCTCGAGGAGATTGGAATGGGATTTTTCATGATCTTTTGTGCTTGAATTGGTCACAATTATATAGTAGTGTTGATCCTTTTGTCCTTTTTAATGAGAATCTAGTCAACATAATTGATAGGCGTATCCCTTCTCGTGTGCTAATGTACAGAGTGAAGGACAAACCGTGATTCAGAGGTGATTGTGCTTATTTGGAGAAGCAGGAGGCCTATCATCTTTGGAAGGGTAACAGATTAGATTTGGCCTGGAATAACTATACTCAGCTTAGAGCTTTTGCTCAGAGAGTTTATGCCTCAACTGAAAAAGAATACAATTTAACCATAAAAGAAACACATTCTGGTACAACACAGGAACATAATTGTTGGTCTACCCTTAAATCTGCACTCTTTGGTGTATACGAAACAGTTCCTCCTTTACTTGAACCGGATGGCTCAATCACTCACTGTCCAAGGGAAAAGGTAACCCTTTTGACTGATGTTTTTGACAGTAAACAGAGTAATTAAAAACTTGAACTTCCTCATTCATGTTTTCCCGAGGCTAAATTAACTAGTCTAACTTTTCGAAATTAAAGCTCTTTTGTTGGACCTTGATGCTAATGGAGGTGTAGACCCAAATAGTGTTTTTCCTTTGTTATGAAGACTGCACATTTCTTAGCTCCAAAGTTATCTGTTATTTTGCTCAAGTTAGCAAAGAAGAGGAGCTTTTAGCACTTGTTGGAGAATTGTTAATGTTACTCCTCTATGTAAATGTGTTTGTGGTAGCTCAAGTCCAACTGATTACCGCCCAATTTCCATAACTCCCATATTATCTAAAGTTTTTGAACGTCTTCTGGCAAAACGTCTTAATAGGTTTGCTGAAGGTAATCATCTATTCCTTAGTTTGCAATTTGGTTTTCATAAAGGCCTTGGAGCATGTGATGCCCTTCTTACAATTTCCAATGCTGTACAGAAATCCCTTGATTGTGGTCAGGAAGTTCGTATGATTGGCCTTGATTTTAGTGCTGCCTTTAACCGTGTTAATCATGAGGCACTTGTTTTCAAACTCAAACAGTTGAGAGTGGGTGAGTCGTTTCTTAGCATTATTATTAAATTTTTTAAGTAATACATCTCAAAGAGTTGTTGTTGATGGGCACCATAGTGAGTATAGGAATGTGATATCTGGTGTTCCACAGAGTAGTGTTCTTGGTCCATTATTTTTCATACTATATACACATGACACGTGGTTTGGCCTAAAAAAACAAGCTTGTTGCATATGCAGATGATGCTACTCTCTTTACATCAATTCCATCCCCTGAATGTAGATCTGGGGTTGCTGAATCCCTTAATAGAGATCTAGCTAAAATTAGTGCATGGTGCAAATTATGGGGTATGAAGTTGAATCCTAACAAAACTTTAAATGTGATTGTAATTAGGTCAAGGACAGTGGCTCCTCAACATCCGGATCTCAGTATTGATACTGTTTCTTCAACTTTGTATGACTTAAAATTTTAGGTGTGATTCTCTACAGCAAATTTACTTTTGAGAAACGCATTAGGTGTTTGTTTTCTTTAATTTCACAAAAAATTGGCTTATTGAGAAAGGCGTTCAAGATTTTCGGTGATCAATCTATTTTGAAGAAGTGTTTGAATTCTTTCATTCTACCTTGTTTTGAGTATTGTTCTCCTGTCTGGTCTTCAGCTGCTGATTCTCATTTGAATTTGTTGGACAAAAACATATGATGTATTAAATTTCTTATTCCTAATCTAGATATTAATCTTTGGCACCGCCGTTCAATTAGTTCATTATGCATGTTGTATAAGATTTTTCATAACTGACAATCCTTTACATTCAGATCTCCCTGGACATTTCCATCCTGTTCGTAATACTGTACTAGGCAGACATTTAATTCTAATAGCCAGGCCTTCTCCATCATGAGGCTCAATACTACACAGTATTCTAGAAGTTTTATTCCAGCTGTGACAAGTTGTGGAATGATCTTCCTAATCGGGTAGTTGAATCAGTAGAACTTCAAGAGTTCAAAGTTGCAGCAAATGTTTTTATGTTCAACAGGCTGACAATAAGTCTTTTATAGTTTATATATGACATATCTATTTTGACATTGTTACTGTTTTTAGAATGATTGATTGTTAATTTGTTCTCATCATTTATTTATTTCTTTATTTCCTTTCCTCACTGGGCTATTGTTCCCTATTGGAGCCCTTGGGCTTATAGCATCTTGCTTTTCCAACTAGAGTTGTAGCTTGGCTAGTAATGATAATAATAATGATGTCCATCTTTTATCTGTCATTCTCATTATATGCCGTGGCCATGTACATTTTTCTTACATGTTAGAATATCACTAATTTAGTTTGCTCTCGTATCCCTGTTGTTCTTCTTCAGTCTCTTTGGGATGCCAGAAAACTTCAAATCATTCATTCATCCATTCATCCATTCAGTCTCTTGGTGTTAATCCCATCATTATTCTTTCCATAGCTCTTTGAGTTGTTTGTAATAAGGTTTTAGTAAGGCTCAAAGTTTCTGATGCACAATTTAATACTGGTAAGACAATCAGGTCAAATTCTTTACTTTTTAGAGAAAGTGGCATTTTACATTTCCTAATCTCATTTTGTTTACCAGAAGTTCTCAGTCGCATGCTTATTCGTCTTTTAATTTCGGTCTCGTGTCCTGGGGAACCACTGTCTGCCTGTCCTAAGTAAATATATTCATTGACAATCTCTTAGAGATTCGTCCATAACTCATATTTGTTTTGTGTGTCTGCATTTTCACTGAAAATAATCTTAGTTTTACTCATATTCATTTTTAGTTCAACATTTCTACAGTTACCCTCAAGATTCACTAAACAGAATTATATCATCTGCAAATCTTAAGTTTCTAGTTATTCACCATTAATGTTAATTCTTACATTTTCCCAATCAATATTCTTGAAAACTTCTTCTAGGAATGTTGGGAATAGTTTAAGAGATATTTCGTCTCCTTGTCAAGCTCCTTTATTGTCGCGAAGGGAGTGACCTTATATGAAATGCCAAGATTTCGGATCGGGGTTGGGGGGTGGGGGGAGCAGCTGACATTTTCGGCGGCGGAGGCAATAACTCCTATATCACTAAATATATTAAAATTAAAGTTGAAGGGATTATTTGAATATATATAAGAAGTTTTGTTTCTGTCAATTTTCATGTTCATACCTGCTATAAGCATGCCCTGGCTGTCACTTTTGTTCGTAAGTGATGACTTTTAGCTGAAAAAAAAAAAAAAAAAAAAAAAAAAAAAAAAAAAAAAAACGAAGAGGCGCCAATTACTCCTAGAGTTTTACAGATATCCCAATGATTTTCACAGAGTTTGATGGGTGTTATGTGAACTACATTCATATCAATTTTCGTATTGATACTTGTCATAGAAGAGTCACAGTAGCCATTTTTTTTATATCCGGAGGCGGCTGATTTTCGGCGGTACCGTATATTACTCGTAGAATACTTTACATATCTAAATGAAATTTTCAGGAATTTATGGGATGGATTTTTATTTTGTCCATACCAATTTTCCTGTTGACATTTACCATAGAAAAGCCACAGCAAACGTATATTTCGGTATTCGTTGAATAGTTATTTTTGGCACTGGAGTAAATTGTTCCTAGAATATTTCACATATCCAAATGGAAATTTCAAGGACTGATGGGAAACAGTTTCTCTGTTCCTGCCAAATTTCATGGTAAAATCTAAAATTTAAAAGACACAGCTATCATGTAAACTTCTTGAATATATTGCTAAATGTAGTAGCATTACAGTGAACTGCGTGGTAGTGAGCGACATCAACGAGGGACAATCTCATAAACAATATTCGTCCCGAGTTGCACCTAATAGTATTATATATATATATATATATATATATATATATATATATAAATATATATATATATATATATATATATATATATATATATATATATATATATATATATATATATATATATATATATATATATATATATATATATATATATATATACACATACATATATACAGAGAGAGAGAGAGAGAGAGAGAGAGAGAGAGAGAGAGAGAGAGAATTTTTTCCGAGTCCTGTATTGTCTAGCAATTCAAAGTATATTGTTTTGGGACAATTGTTGTTTTTTCTTAACATTACAAAAGGTTTTCTGTATGAAAATAAGACAAAAACTTGTACTGTAATAATAATAATAATAATAATAATAATAATAATAATAATAATAATAATAATAATAATAATAACTATAAAATGATGTTAGTGTGTTGCTCCAGCACAATAAAACTACGGAAAGACATTGACGGACTTTCATTAAAAACTTTGAAAATTGTGGCACAGACGCAGACATCACTCGTTAGAGCTCTTTGGTTGTGACCTATATCACTATTTCATGTGGTTATAAAAACATTATTGCACCTTATTTCACCATTTTAAGTTAAATAGGGAACATAATCATGGAGAAAAAAAAAAAAAAAAGGTGAACGGATCCAATCCTATACACACGTTTCCTGAATCTTCCTATTTATAAGAATATCTCGCCATACTGCCTGCTTAATGAGATTGTTATACCATGCACCGATAGCAGATATGTAAATCACAAGAAATCTTGCTGAAAAAAATACAGAGGTCAAGTGAGTTTCCTGAGAAACCTTCATCGGGATTTTTAGATGGCGGAAAATATACTAAAGGCAAAAAGGAATTTATCCTAATCTAACCACATCCACCTAATCTAAACTATGGGGACGGGTCCTCTTCCTTATTTCCTGCAAGGTGGGGACGTCAAGAATCGGGACCCCCTATCCTAACATGACCGACGACGACACAACACTTGAAAGTTATAGGTTTTTGGTTTCAAATCCGGTATCATCCGAAGAAATGCACAACAGAATTGGTGCCGAATTCCAGTAGCGACTTCCCTAGTAAACAGCCTAAACTCACATTGTGGGATCGATCTGCTGCCATACGAATGCAAGCCAACGGGCTACATCTGTACTAGCCAGGAGGCATAAATAAAATGATTTTATTTCTACTTCGATAATTAAACACACGTCTCAGCAATACTGAATAATGTATGGAGAGTTATAAATATAACAAATTACCCAAATTGATTGAACTGACTTTTGGGAGACGTTCTCTTGTCACGGCAGCCATCTGACAACTGATAAGCACATCATAAGAATTGCTCAACCATGACAGCATCCGAGGACTTCAGCACAAAGATTTTGCAACTTTTAATTAGTTTATAGGCTAGGCAGTAATTACCTCGGAGAAAAAAATATAGATTTTCCCAATAAGGTAACAATAGCGCATGCGCAATTACATTCTCAGAAGCCGAAAAAATGTACTCCCCACTTAAATTACTGTTAACTATTTACAAACAAATCACGCAAATTGTTCGCACTCTTCCATTCCTATTAGCGAATTCACAAAACTACCACATTCTTTTTGACGAGATAACAAAGCGTATTAGAACACCAATTTATGCTTCACGCGCTTTCATTTATCCTCAAAAGCTTCAAGCAAGCAAATATTTCTTAATTCCACTCACGCAGCCATTCATTATGAAAGTTTTACTTCCCCTTCATTCTTTCAGTCAGGACACTTATTTGTCCAGTTACCACTCACTCACCTTCGTTGTCAGTCTTCATTACCTCCGCCAACGAAGAGGATATGTTTTACCCCCTGTTTGTGTGTTTGTTTGTGTATTTGTCTGTGTGTTTTTGTTTGTTAAAATCTTCATGACCTGTGAATTTGTCTGAGTGTTTTTGTTTGTTAAAAGCTTCCTGGCCACAATCTTACTCGTAGAGTAATGAAACTTGCAGGGATTAACCGTTATGTGAAAAGCTGGAAATTAAATTTTGGAAGGTCAAGGTCAAAGGTCATGGTTACGGTCAAACAAAATGTCCAATTCACGTAATCAGCCATAAGTTTGGACATCGATGTCAAAGAGACTTAGAACTTGGTTCATATTTGCGTGTATGAAAATCCATGCCAATTAATAAAGGCTAAGGTCAAAGGTCAAGGTTAAGGTTGAGAGAAAGGTCGAGGAATCAGCTGCCGTGGCGGAGGTCTGCGCTCTACTGAGTGCCCTTCTATTTTACTTCGAAATTTCTCTCTCCATGTCTCTCAAATTTTCTTTTCAGTCACGATTTAACAAATATTGTTATTTGACTAAGAGCTCCACATTTAAAATGTATACTCTAACCCAACAATGTACCCTTCACGAGAGATAAAACAAAATACACGCCGTCATATATTGACTAAAAATGTTAATAGGTTACTTACATATATATTAATTTCTCTGTACATGACAAGCAGTTAATGGACAACTATGAATAATAATGACGACTGTCTTTTTCATGGATCTGTGTATTTCCTGAAACTATGAGGCTTCTTATACAGGGAGACAGAATTCCATTTAATACAGCTGTAATAAGTAAATAACCGATTGTCAATAACTTTAGATGTCACGACACCATAATTTTCTAATATTGGGGAAAAATCTCTCGTAATAATTGGACGCTCTCCATTCACTCCTAAATTATGCAGTCCTGCAGCTCTCCTCGTTTTGCACAGTAATTTGGAGGTTCTTTAAATGCTGGGAAAGCAAAAACAAGCAAGATATGTTGAGCAAGGAGGGTGGGGTTATAAAAATACTAGCTTGGTTTCCTCACTAAACGACCTGAAGCAGACATCGTCAACATAGTCAACAAAACGAAATTTCGTGACGCCAGCGTACATTTGATATACTGTATATTCAAAATATATACTCAATGAAAAATGGAGTAACTACTCAAAAGTGTGCATTGTATATTTTATGGACACTTTTGAGTAATTACTCCATTTTTTATTCAGTAAGTATATATATATATATATATATATATATATATAAAATATACACTGGCATCACGAACTTCTGTTAGGTTAACTACGTTCCAGGTCGTTTAGTGGGGAAACCTAGCTAGTTTTTTTTTTTTTTTATAACCCCTCTCCCCTTGCTCAACGTATCTTGCCATTTGTTGCTTTCCTAGCATTTAAAGAACTTACTAATTATTGTACAAGAAAAAGAGCTGCAGGACTACATAATTTGGGAGTAAATGGAGTCTCGACACCAAAAGTTCTAACATTGGGAAAAATATCTCGTAATAAGTGGATGGTTGTTCAGAATGAGATGTTCGGAAACTTAAATTTACTTGAACTATTACAAACGTTCAAAATTAATTCATCTTTGAGCTAAATTCTCGCACGGGTTTATCGAGATCAGTGATAATACTGAATAATGTACGAGAATAAACAAGAATAATGAGTAAGGATAACGCGAGAGTTTCTGCTGATAAAATGGTGCGCATCTCATTAACAAACAGGCACCAATTAACACTCACCCATTGTCATTTCCCGTTACTCCTCTTCCTCAGGTTTTATTTCCGACTTAGATTTTGTGACAAAGCCTTCATTTGTCTTTCCCGATAGACTGTCTGGATTAGAATTGCCTGGGACCTTCTGAGTGTTGTCTTGGATTTGCGTGAAATCCCATTTTTCATTTACCTATTTGCATTGCAAGCATGCTCACGCTGGGCTAAGTGAGGGAGGGTTTTCTCCTGTGTAACGGCAATTAGGATTATCGAAATGTCACAATGACATGTACAATAAACAGCCTTTATGTGTACCTCAGAACTTGAATCATACTTTCACAACATATCGTTCTATTTAGTCCGCAAAGTCGTAAACCGAATCTCCTAAACATGATTAGAACGTCTCGCTGGGACTATACACAACCTTCACTGCCACTCAGTCGGCTAACACTAACATTACTGTCTTCTTGTTAACTCGGAAACCACTTCAGGGTCACTAACTGATAGGCTACATTTAACACAAACTGTTACTTCTAGTACCATTTACCTCGAACTAAACTTTCTCACACAACTATTTAAAACTCATTACTCTTACATCAGAATAAAAGACTAAAATAAAGAAAATCAGAGGCATGACTAATTGTGGCAACACCAAAAAAAAAAAAAAAAAAAAAAAAAAAAAAAAAAAAAATCCAGCCAAATTTAGCCAATACGACCAAACACAGAGGAACCGAGCTAAACAAACATATGCAAGTAGTAGATAGACTTTTTAAATGTTCTTTCAGCATTTCATTTTATGAAACAGCGCTCATCAAAACTAAATCGGGAATATAAATGTACTTGTCAGGGATTAAAAGTAGAGGAGCATACCACAACAAAAGTTCTATGGAATAGCAGAACTTCGTTCGCTCTGAAGTGGTACATTCGGGTTTAAACGAGATTGTGCAGTAGTTTGCAATTGTGGTGGCCTATTGGAAACGTCCCCGCCTGGCGTTGGACGGACTGGGATTAGAGTCCCGGTCAAGCTCGAAAGTTTCTTGTAGTGTCTGCAACCTTACCATCCATGTGAGCTAGGGATGGGGGGTTTAGGGCAACCTATAGGTCTACCTGCTGGGTCATCAGTAGTCATTGCCTGGACCTCCCTGGTCCTAGCTTGGGTAGAGAGGAGGCTTGGGCGCTGATCAAATGTATATAATGTCAGTCTGTAGGGCATTATCACTGTCCCTTGCCTCTGCCATTCATGGGTGACATTTAAACCTTATATAAAACACTGGAATACTGTCGTTATGTAAAATCCCTTAATTTTCGTCCTTTGATGAAAGAGAACAACAGAATAAGTAAAGCTGTGACGGCAGCATTAATGATTTGAAGAGATCAGATCTAAAAGGACTTTAGCATTATTTTTCAGAAATTATTATCATTACTATAATTAATCACTCACCTATAAATGGGGAAGTGATTCAATATTAATACTTGTTAATTTACTTTTTTAAATAAATAGATAAAATAAATAGTTTATTTGCTTACTTATTATTATCACTATTATTATGATCAAGAACTTTGAAAAGAAAGTTCCCACAAAATGAATGAGCAAAAATGCCAGAACAAAAATAAGTTAAGTCAATTAAACAACGGAAGCAACAAAGAAACTTATGGAAAAAGCTAATTAACTTTGTAGTGTGGATAAGGAAGTCCATTATTTTTGTAATGAGAATCCTTCACAGTAAAACACCAAAGAAGGAAAATGCAAAAATAAAACACAACAAAATTGCGTAGACTGCAAGGTAGAAGGTACGAAAATAATGAAATAACTACGAAAATACGTCCGTTTAGAAAGACTAAGAAATAAAAAAAAATTAAAAAGGATGAAAATCTTAAAAAATAAAAAATACAGGTAAAATATAGAAAGGCTAAAAAATTACAAGAATTACTTCTACAATATAGAAAGGCTAAAAATAGAAAAGCTACAAATTAAAAACGGTAAACTACAGAAAAAGTATAATAGAAAGGATAATAGACAAAACGTAATCTAAAAAGTAGACACTAAAACAGAAACACTACAAAATTAGAAAGGATAAAAAATATACTAAAAATTAACTGTGAATAATACACTAAAAACAGAAATGTTAAAATGAAAAAAGCTAAAAAAAACAGAAAGATTAAAAAATAGCATCCTGGCTTCATAACACTTCAAAATAAGTTAATAATTCATGGAAAGTCTTGTTCGACGATCCTCGGAACTTGTGTGCTAAGGGTGAAGTGTTTGCTGGAAAGAGCGAGTGTTAAAATGAGAGAGAGAGAGAGAGAGAGAGAGAGAGAGAGAGAGAGAGAGAGAGAGAGAGAGAGAGAGAGAGAGAGGTTAAAGACTATTATAAACATGTTTTCCATGAGCAAAGTATTTTTATTACCGGAGAACATTACTTTGTTTTATATCCCATCAGCTGAGAGAGAGAGAGAGAGAGAGAGAGAGAGAGAGAGAGAGAGAGAGGACTATTTTAAACATGATTTTCATATTCAACAGTACTATCATTACCGGAAAACATTAATTTATTTTATAGTATTTCAGCAGAGAGAGAGAGAGAGAGAGAGAGAGAGAGAGAGAGAGAGAGAGAGAGAGAGAGAGAGAGAGAGAGTTTAAGGACTATTCTAAACATGTTTTTCATAAGCAAAAGTATTTTCATTACCGGAGAACATTATTTTGTATTATAACATTTCAGCTGGAGAGAGAGAGAGAGAGAGAGAGAGAGAGAGAGAGAGAGAGAGAGAGAGAGAGAGAGAGAGAGAGAGAGCGCTATCTTGAACATTCATTTTAAAGGAAAAATCTTTTCATTACTGGTTGACTTTAATTAAAGTTTATGTCGAGTATAAATCGGTACTCGTCGAAAGACTGAAAAAATGAACATATCATAATTAAAAGTTATTGTTGTACATTTTGGTCATTGTTACAGTCATTTGGGCTTCTCATTTTGTACGCATTAAACAGTTTTTTTTTTCATTCTAGTAATTACACACGGAAGATATTTTTCAATCAGGGCTATATTTTATTTACTTCACGCTTTACTCACAGGACTAAGCTTTAGGTAGTATTTTATGAAATGGTTTTTGAAAGCCTACTGGAGCTAATTCCTTTCGTCTCTCTCTCTCTCTCTCTCTCTCTCTCTCTCTCTCTCTCTCTCTCTCTCTCTCTCTCTAAACACCTAAGGTGCATCCAAGATTGGAAGATGCAAAATACACCGGAGGATGCATAAGCAACTCTGGTGGATATACGAGGTGCCTCACACTGAGGGACCTGGAAGAACCCAAATATAGAATAAGGCAATAAGGCAATAAGGTAAGTCTCTCTCTCTCTCTCTCTCTCTCTCTCTCTCTCTCTCTCTCTCTCTCTCAATCAGTGGTATTAGCGGAAGTATAAAAAACTTAGTAAATATGTTTGAAAAATTTTAAGATTTAATACTGTCTATAACCTATTTATTTTATGTTTCAATCAGACCAATATATTATTTTCTTTACCCTTTAATCACTAGATTAAGCTATAGGTAGTATTTTACAAAAGGCATTTTGAAAGCCAACTGGAGCTAATTCCTTTCTCCTCTCTCCCAACCAGCGGTGTCAGCGGAATTGTTAAAAATATTACAAAACGATTTTGAAAATGTTAAGATTTACTAATTCATTGTGTTATCTATTACAACGGAAGACTTAATCCAAGTAACTTGATTAAACAGAAAACATCATTTCTAGTTTCAGGAAGTTTGAAAAACCTATTTAATTTCGAGGCAAATGAGATGCTTTTTTCTTTCTGTTTGCGAAAGCATAGAGATGGCGCTCTCCAAATGAAAGAATAACAAACCGCTTTAATGGAGGAAAACATGATCTTAATGGATTTCTTTTCTGGTGCTTTTCATTACAACTGAGTTGTTCAGCCAGATCTGAGGTGATATGTTTTGGAGTATATTGCCTTATTAGTTTCGTAATTTGAAGTATATTCTAATATTCGTCACGTAACTGGAAGTGTATTCTATTATACGTGACGTGACTTGAAGTGTATTCTATTGTTCGTGACGTAATTTGAAGTATATCATATTATTCGTGACGTAATTTGAAGTGTATTTTATCATTCGTGACGTAATTTGAAGTATATTATATGGTTTGTGATGTTATTAGAGTAATATGCAATCAATAATTATATTAGTTGAATCGTATTCCATCAATAGATATTATTTCAATGGTATTCTATTAATATTGAGGTAATTCGAATAACATTCTATCATTAGAGATATAATTTGAGTGGTATTCTATAAATATTGAGATCATCTGAGTGGTATTTTATCATTGTGATATTATTTGAGAGATGATCTATTATTAGACTTATTCTTATTGATACTATATTATCAGTCATATGTTCTTTCAATTAAAAGTTATAAATACTCTATTATAGGTTGATATTCCACACAGGGTTTACTTTAAAGATTGGATAGAAAATAGTGAATCATTGACCCCCAGATTTTTTTTTTAAATTGAAAGCTATTACAATTATCATTACTAGCTATGTTACAACCCTAGTTGGAAAAACAGGATGCTATAAGCTCTAGGATTCCAATAGGGATATAGCCCAGTGAGAAAAGGAAATAAATAAGTTATATATGAGAAGTAATAAGTAAAAAGTATAAAATATCTAAAGATCAGGAACAACGTTAAAATAGATGTTATATATAAACTATGAAGAGAGACTTATATAAGCAGGTTCAACATAAAATATTCGCTGCATGTTTGAAATTCTTAAGTTCAAGCGACTCAACTGCCTCAATCTGGTCACAGCTGGAATAAAACTTCTGGAATATTGTACAGAATTGAGCCTTATGATGGAGATGGGAAAACTGTTAGAGTTAACTGCATACCTAGTACTACGCACGGGATGGTATAGTCTGTGAAGATCTGAATGTAAAGGATGATCAGAATGATGAAAATTCTTATGCAACATGCATAAAGATCTAACTGAACGACGGTACCAGAGATTATCATTTAGTTAAGGAATAAGAAATTTAATAGACCAAGTTCCTGTACAACAAATTTTGATGAGATTCAGCAACTGAAGACCAGACAAGAGAAAAATACTCGAAACAAGGTAGAATAAAAGAATTAACAACACTTGAAGGAATTATCCATAAGTGCCAGTGGCCTCGACCTACTTAAAATCATACTTTGAGTTTTTTAAGGACTCAACTTCAAACCCCATAATTGCACCATTCATTAATCTTAGCCAACTCTCTATTAGGACAATGAGACGTGTAACTCAATGTCGGTCTCTAGTCAAAACTCAAACGCAATCTCTTCCTTGGATCATGGGCAATACGTCTGACTAGCGTCCCAACTGTTAACTAATGATAGAAATCCGCCTGATCAAAGACACTGCCGTTACTTTCCATCGGCAATACTTTTGATTGAGGACCCCAAAGTTACTTCCAAAGGCAATCAGTTTGATGAACGACCCCTTCGTTCCTTCTCATAGTAATACGTCTATCAATGACCTAGCGTTTAATTATTACAGGTAAATAGCCCAATAAAAAACCACTACGTCTATTCTAATCTATAAGTATTCTTTCGACTATGCCACCATTAGTGTAGGAGATAACAGAAAAATCATGCAAATCAGATTTGGCACACTTGTTCTCCAAGTCATACTAATAAAATCTGGCCAATTGAAAATTCAAGATGGAGGCCATTTTTCAAGATGGCCGGCAAATTACCTGGCTGGAGTTGATGTTTTGCTTAGAAGCATTTGTAGTTGTCCGAGCTGCATGATCTAGATATGGATTCCTATGTTTTCATAGATACTGAAGTAGATTTCAATGTTTACAAAGGACATTGCCATATTTTCCCCAAGAATTTACTGTTTATAAAGAAAACTGATACATATGTTTCAACATTTTACTGTTTGTAAAGCACACTGGCGCATATTTTTCTCACTAATTCTCTTATTGCAGACCCGTGGTAAACCTCGCTGGCTAGTGGGATAAACTAGATGAAAGTAGATAAGAGTACGTCTAGCTCCAAAACTTCCAAGTGAATGAAGTCGATGAAGTATTTGAATGAGTGATTGTTGAGCAGTGGCATGGGAAACTCGGCGTGGGGTTTAGTGTCAGCTAAGTAGGAAATGGATGCTGACATTATACTGCAAAAACCTACAATATCCCAAATTCTCCCAAACTGACATCAAACCAGTTAGGCAACCACACCCAAATGAACAGGACATGACTTTGCGGGAGAGCCGAGCCAGTTTTAGTTATCTAGATAGTGTACAGATCGCACAGGAGTTCTGATATTGGATGAACTATTAGCCTATGTGTAGAAAATGGTGCAAGGACCTAGTTGTAGCCCATACGGGAAAGTGTCTATTACACATGTACAGGGTGGTGAAAGAATAAATCCTCTGCCCTGATCGTCATACTGACCATGGATACTAGTTTTACTGGAATTTCGTGAACACTTATTGGACCAAGCGTTGTCTATGTCAGGAGGTTAAGAAAGGTCTAGTCTCCCCAGGTCAATTCTTCACCCAGAAAAGGGATTGATGGATATAAGAATTTGGTAAAGAATATTCATGTTTCACTCACTCGTTGCCATCCCATTCAAGTTAGACCCAGCAAGACTGGGCGCAGATGGTGGGATAGAAGAGACCTTATTACAAAAGAATGCACTATATCATTAAAGTAGCAGGCTTCTATTGAACAGCAAAGTTAAGCAGAGATGAAGAAAAATTCAACCTTTGCTGGTAACATTGATGAGGGTAGCAGAAATAAGATCCCATATAAGGCTCAAGAAGAAATAATACATGAATATTTATTTTGCGAGACTAAAGTGAGGGGAGAGCTTACAGAAACAATGACAATGCTAGTGAAAAGACAATAAACGAATTTGCAGAAACTCTTTGCCAAACTACTGCAGATGTTATCGCACAAGAATTGAAATATTGCCTGCATGCTTGGTGGCATTGTATAACCAAGAACTAGCCTACCTAGGAGAAAGAGAAGCACAGGAGCAATGAAAGGCAGCATATGCAATTCCTTTCTCCGTCCTACTCACTCTATTGGCGTAAACGTTGAGCAGAAATAGGAAATGTTTGTAGTAAAAATATAGATGTTGAAGATAACGCTTTAAACTGAGAATCGGAATTTAAGACGTCAAACCCATATAGAGATGAGAGTGAAGTCTTATCAATTAAATTTCTGTTAGCGACATGCAAAATGCCAGTGGCGGTAGGGATCCATTTATTTTCAAGTTAACTGACTTAACCATGCTTTACAAGCAGAAGATGGAAAAGCTTGGTGTTGAATCGCCTGATGTTCATTCTACTCAACTCAAGCACCAGTTGTTTTTTCACATTCAAAAGCTGCAAGATCATCGCAAAGGGCGAGATATTCTGCTGACTTTTAAAAATGATGTTAGATCAATCATCTCAACAACAAGCAAGTACAGTGAAGTGATCCATTTAGTAAAATCTGCTGAGATAATAAGATGAGACATGATCCATCATAAGTCAAATGTTAGCAGCATCTTTCACGAAACAGACCTACAACATTCTGTACCACCATCCATGATGCGATTTGTATGCATGATCGAACATGATGCACACATTAAGACCCAAATCCAGCATGGAACATAAAAATCTGACCTTTCTATATCAAAATTTCTACAGTACAACGGCTTCACGATTTACAAGGAAGGACCGAATGTCTACAGGCATTACAGGGACCGTAAAACACCTGCAGTCTACATGGGCCTCTCTGTGTTTGCCCAGACGAGAAAGAGACAAATCCTGGAAATGCTCCATGGGAATTAGCTCAGTATATCATACAACAGGATCCCAAAATATCAGCACAGCTAGGGGAAGCAGTTGTTGTACAGTATGTTGAAGATGGAGTAGTTTGTCACCCAGTCTTGTCTGCAACAGTGGACAACATAGATCATAATCCGACTGCGACTAGAACTCAAACAACGTTTCATGGTGCAAGTTTGTCCATTTTCCAACACCCAAGCACTGATAATGCTGGCGATAAACGCGAGCCTCTCAAACTGGAGTCAGAAAAAAAAACAGTAAAATCTAGAAGAATACGTGTCATTTTGCTTTATAAACCATAAAACCTTAAAAAATAACCTTTTTTTTTTTTTTATCAAAGTAAGACATCAACTTCGGGCAACTAACTTGTTGGCCATCTTGGATTGCCAATTGGCCAGAATTGATTAGTAGGACTTGGAAAACAAGTGTGTCAAATCTTATGGTTGTACCATTATTTGCACTATTCCTCTCAAAAATTGCTGTTATCTCCTGTACTTTACTACATCAGACTTTCACTCATGATTTTGTTTTCCTATTCAACGGTTAAAACAAACCAAGGTACTATGTAAGAAATATATAACTGATGGAAGAATAGTAAAAATGCATAACTAGTGATAGAATATTATAAAAATCCCCGCTGATAAATCATTTGATATAATTATTCAAAGAAATGTATGTATTCATAGACATTAAATGTATTTATGAATGTCAAAAGATAAATATTCGAGAATATTTCAGACATAATGAATTTCCAAATAACCTGAATAAAAGTACAGTACAGAATCCACGTCAGCCTTTATCTATACTCATTTAAAATGCCTGATCAACGTTAATGGTATCAACTCCATAAGAACCTCGCAATTGTTAAAAATGTCCTGATCCACCCGTCACCTTCCAATAATCATACACCAATATTCGATATTCACGAGTCTCGTTCTAATAATGACCTAACTGTGCTCCAATTATGAAAGGATTCTTTTTTTCTATGCCATCTCTCAAATTCCTCGAGGCTGTCAACCGAAGAACTTGCATATGATTGGATTGAGATAGAGTTGGGGGAACCTTTTCAAAAATTATGCTTACGGATATTTTAATTGTTATCAAGCTAGCTTTCTTTAATTACTGTACAAATTCTCATTATCTTATTTACTTCTAAGTTAGTAGAAACCAATGGAGGCTACATATATGATTAATTTACATCTTTGTTAGAATATTTTGAAGCTGCCTTTCTCTTTTTTAACGACGAAGATGACTAAAGAATAAATATGAAATAAACAAAAAAATAAATTAATAATTTAGCTTTGCAGCTACAAGGGTCACACAGGATTCTTTTTTCGATTTTATTTTCCAAATTTCTACGAAAGACAATTCTCAGGAAAAAAATACTTAGAAAAAGGTGCCAAACAAAATTACCACAGATTGGCTATATAAGTAAGTAGATTAGGTAGTATAAAATTTACCTAAATATTCAAATACAACATAACAATCCCTTAAAAAACATAAATTTTCATGATGATATTAGAACGGTGACAAGGAAAAAAATATTACACAGTTTATCATATTTTCAAAACAAAGTCGGATTCGTTGGTTATTTCCTTTGGGAAAATATTTGTATGTATAAATACAGTAAACTATTCTTCTTTCCCACCGTTATCCCTACGATAAGGGGTCGGTTACCCGATGCACCCTCTCCAATACCTTCTATCAAAGGTATCCTCTTCCACCAAACCTCTCCTTCCAAGAACATCCTTCACTTATCTCTCCAACTAAAGCCCTATCCACACGATCCAGCATGCCCGACGGGCAAACAGTGATACCAGGCCCCAATAGTTAGTGAAAATGAGGGTTGATGACATCAGAAACGGGAAAACTAAAGGCAGGGATCCGGTAACACTGTATGATGCCAGATCCCTGTCTGTGGTTTTCCAGTTTCTGACATCACTAACCCTCATTCTTACTAACTATTGTGGTATGGTATCACTGTTTGTCCGTCGGGCATGTTCGATCGTGTGGACAGGGCTTAATTCTCTGCCTCCCTCTCGATCTTTCCCTGGAAACCAGTTCCTCCCAAGCTCTCCTCACCATCCATCCTCAACACCTGCCCACACCATCTCAGTCGTGACACTCTCATCATCCCTGTAATCTTTACTAAGCCTGCCAGTCTTCTTACTTCATCATTTCACAGTCTTTCAAGCAGTGATATTCCTATAATACACCTCAGCTTTCGCATCTTTGTTCTTTCAAACTTTGCTTCCGCTCTTCGAGTCTACGTTTCCGATTCATACATAAAACACTGGTCTTATTACTGAGCTGTAGATTTTTAATTTCAGCTTGATTAGCTCTTTCTTATCACATACAACTTTTGTTACCTTTCTTCATTTCCTCAAGTCTGCTTTTATCCTATTCTCAACTTCAGCCTCACATCCTAACTTATAGTAGATCCCAAGAATCTAAACTACTTCCCCCATTTTATAACCGAGCCTCTACTTTCATGCATGGTTATCCAGTCCCTACCTTCTTTACTCTCACCATAGCTTCAGTCTTACCCATATTTACCCTCAAGCCACCCCTCTCCGAACTCTTACTCTCTGCCACTCATCAACCCTTCTTTGTGAGTCTTCCTCATTTTCATCAGTAATTACTAAATCATCTGCATATAGCAAGTCTTACAACTCTTCATTTATCATCGCTTCACTTAAAAACAAAACAAAACCTAATAAAGGAAAGATTGGAAATAAGGGTAAAATATAAGAAAAGAAACAGAATTAGCATAACTATCCAAAAGTAATAAATAAATGAATAACCAAAGACATTCGTAGACACAATAAGACAAAAACTGAGGCAACACTGAAACCACAGAAGAGCTTCTGGTTTCTCTCAAGCCTCTTTTCCTGTAGTGCCTTACTATAAAGATGGCAGCCACAGTTCCTCTCCTCCTCATGAATCCACACTGTTGTTTCCCAATCCTTGCAGTCTTTCATCTAGTACCCTCTCAAAACTTTCAAACAATATTCTGTTAGTTTAATACCCATGTAGTAACCATATTCCATATCATCTTTCTGCTTATATATAGATACCATTAGAGTCTCCTCTCAGTCTTTAGGCATTATTTCTTCTTCCCATATAGCTCTTAATAAAACCAGCATCTATTCTTCCTCCTCTGTATCTTGACCATCTCAATTAGAAATGCTATTGGACTTGGTGCTTTACCATTTTTCACTTTTCTCAATGTCCTCTTCACTTCTGCATTTTGTATTTCCATCACTGGACCCACAACCCTTTGTACTTCTCCCAGCTCCTCTCTCTCATTTCCAGTATTCAATAGTTATTCAAAATATTCCTTCCATCTCCTCTTAATGTCACCAACCCAATGCAATATATTTCCATCTCTATCATTGATGACTCCTAGTTGCCCCAAGTCCTGTCTCTACCTTTTTATCAAGTTTGAAATCTTATAGATATAATTT
>NC_090737.1:10311336-10318836 GCF_036898095.1 Palaemon carinicauda
TTACTGATCTTTATTTTACTCATTTATTTTACTTCAAGAACTGATAATAGTCAGAAAAGATGATTAAAAAAACTATTAATATGTAAGAGTATTCCATCAAACATACAATCAAACGTTTGAAAGAAAGAACATTTCCATCTTGAAGGAACTAGATGACATTTCTATGCATACATCTCACGCACTCACGTCAATTAGCAAATAATCATCTCTTTCATCATGACATACAATAAGTATGATATGTTCTCTATGCTTTTTAAGGGACTACGTTTGTGGATTGATCATAAAGGCACATGTTTTTAAGAACTTTTTTTCAGTATTATTTAGTCACATTATCCTTATCCCACTGTGATAGGATAGTGCACTATGATCATATACCTGTTGGCAAGTCACAATGACATAAACAGAGATAGAGATATTTCGCAAATAGTGATAGTTTACCATCCGGGAATATTAAAAACATCACAGGTATAATTTGATCTCAAAGACAAATAATTGACTTCTATTGTACATTTCCATAAACACTATCAAACTACATACAGCGCACTTTCTTTCTCCAAATAGTTTCTCTATTTCCTCTCCTTTTCAAGTCGAAAGCTTCCTAGACACTCAAAAATATACATCACTGGAGTTCATCCTTACATTTGTCCTAACCACTGATCTCTATCATAACTAGAGAGGTGAAACAGATCTATTAATATCAGCACTTTTTGTCACTTCTACCTCTTAATACTCATCTCTGATATCATGAGAAAACGGTTCATGTTACATATAGGTCTGAAGACGTTGAAATTACATGTTCAAGTAACAAGGCCTGTTTTCAAAAATTGCAATAAAATTTTCTGTTTATGTATCAAGGCCTGTTTTGAAACTTCACAATAAAAGTGCTTGTTCTAAAATCAAGGCCTGTTTTCAAACTTTACAACAAAATTACGTTTTCTAACTTTTCAATAAAATTGCCGATTCAAGTATCAAGGCCTGTTTTCAAACTTTGAATTAAAATTAACTGTTAAGTATCAAGACCGGTTTTCAAACTTTACAATAAAGTCGACCGTTCTATTATTAAGGCATTTCTTCAAACTTTTCCATAAAATCCCACTTTCTAACTCTGCGATAAAACTGCCTGTTCAAATATCAATGAATAGTTTCAAACTTCACAAAAAAGAATGACTGTTCAAGTATCAAGACGCATTTTCTTAGTTTCAAAACAAAAATTAATTTCACTTTATTGCAAAAGCTGAACACAATAGTTTCATACTTCAGTTCAGCCTTAGTTTAGCTTGTTGTTCATGAGTCATTTCTATCATGTAGCAGCCCCACGCCAACCCCCCCCCCCAAAAAAAAAAAAAAAAAAAAAAAAAAAAAAAAAAAAAAAAAAACTCATATATCTGTGAAAGTTACAAAACGATTCCCTGTAGTCGTCACTAAATATCTGTATTCATCAACTGTTCTGTGAATATGAATTATGTAAGAAAATCACCAGTACAGTATTTTGAATGTCAGGCGTATAAAGGAATCAAACCCTGTCCTAATTAGGGAAATTTGGTCGGGAAATTGAAGTCTGATGTTCTGCTTATAAGGCATTACCTAAAGCAGGTATGGGCAACATACGGCCTGCGGGTTATATGCAGCCCTATAGTCAATTCTTTTTAGTATGGCAGATTTGCCCTGATTCACAGTGGTGCCCTTTTAGCACGGAAAAGTTTCCTGATCGCTGATTAGTTGGTCAAGATAATTCTAACCAATCAGATAGCAGAAAACTTTTCCGAGCTAAAAGGGCACCCCTGCAAATGCGCCTCGTTAAAAAAATTGAGTATAGATGCGTTGTTGTGCGGCTCTCAAGACTTTCTAGGTTACTGAAGCTCAATATATTTATAAACGTAATTATCATTAGGAAATAATGGAAGATGTCAGTTTTATGTAAAACTTTCACGCTAAAATAAATAAAACATGTAGGAATTGTAAGAACATTAATTTTACATTGAACATGCAATAGTTTTTGCACGTAGGTATTATCATGCGGAACTTTATTTCTTGGATATAGTTAAATACGGGCCCAACGTTGACGAACAATTGCCCACATTGTTAAAAATTTGCCGTAAAAAAACGGTAAAAATCCTGGAATAAATGTTGCCAGAAATGTACCGTTTTAAAAACGGTTATATTGACGTAAAGGAGTGATATTACGGTCACCAACGTGTAAAATATATTAATAAAGTATGGTAAAATTACGGTTACCTGTATTTGACTGAAATACGTCTGAGAACAGTATATATTCACGGAGACTTTCCGATCGAAATTACGTTTTTCTAACAGTGTGTGCCAGACCTGGCGCCAACAGAACATCAGTATTTGTTACGCAGTGTCAAATTATGTGGCAAGTAGCAAGAATATGCCAGAAGTGCTCGTCTAACATCCCCTTAGAAGTTGAAAGAGAAAATGTTTCTGAATTAATATATCCAAAAATTCTAGTAACGAGTTTTGAAAGATGTTTTTTACTACTTATTTGATTTTTTTTACACGGATAATGAATAATCTTACCTGGGTTAGTAGGAGTGTCAGTTTTTATGTATTTCAAAAATGAATAATGCCAAGCACTGTATAAACGCGCATTTCTTTCCGATGTTGAGTTTGAAATGCAACGAAAAAAAAAAAATGGAATTTGTTACAATTAGATTTGTAATAATATCGATAATCATAATAACGATTTGCCAGTTTTGCCTGTTTATCTCAATTGTCTTGAGATTTCCAGCATTCATTTGGAAAAGTAAACTTTTGCAATTCCGTTTTAGCATTTCAATACTTTATTTGGATGTTTCGGGATGGGCTTCCCTCGTCCTATTAGCGAAGTTGGCAAATTGAGTTTTTATTGTTAGACAATACGCAAGCCTTATGTCTGCTACAGCTCTCGTCCTTCGAAAAGGGCTGTGAGTGAATTCTATTCCTGCGAAGAATAATAACAACTAGGTTAAGGAAACTAAATTGAGGAACAGAAAGATTGAAACACTTTAACCACTTCAGTATCCAGTCGAAGGGAAAAAGTTTTTATAATAACGAGTTTAAAGGTTTAAAAGTCGATCATGAATGGCATAGGAAAGGGACAGTGACATTGCCCTATCAAGCAGGACAATGCCCTAGAGACTGACCATATTGTATATGATCAGTGCCCAAATCCCCTCTCCACCCAAGCTAGGATCAATGAGGGCCAGGCAATGGCTGCTGATGACTTAGTAGATTGACCTATAGGCTTCTCCAGATCTACCATCCTTAGCTCACAAGGATAAGCAGGTTGCAGCAACCAAAGGAACTAACGAGTCTGAGCGAGACTCGAACCCTAGTCTGGCAATCACCAGGCAAGGAAGCTACCACCAGGGCACCATATCCCTGGATAGGAAATTTATTATCGCTTGGTCATCTGTATACCAGTCTAAAATGAGAGAGAGAGAGAGAGAGAGAGAGAGAGAGAGAGAGAGAGAGAGAGAGAGAGAGAGAGAGAGAGAGAGAGAGAGAGAGAGGATGGGCTAAATTCCATATTACTTCTTTCAAAGATCTATCATGTTATCTTCCAAAGGAAGTCATACATAATCATTATAGCAACCCGCATCAAGGCTGTGTAAATCTTTGAGGCATTTCCTAACCAATGTTGTCTTTGAATAATGGAGACCTTGTATATGCATCCACACCATTAATGAATAACTGATGAAGAAATACACACACACACACACACACACACACACACACACACACACTGTATCCCTCTCCCTCTCTCTACCATTTTATCGCTAGGAATCGAGCATAAATTTAAAGACTTCAGTACAAAAATTGACATCGAACCAAAGTGGAGCCTACGTTCACCAAGCACGAAAACAACTTCCCACCAACGCAGGTAAAAGCAGTGTCCTCTTGCTATTTTATCGCAGTCGCCAGACGAGACTGGGCCAAGGCGCCGGTCATTTACTCAGAAGCTGTAATGTGTCCTCAAATTACTCCTCTATCTCTTCGTGCAGGCTGGGTCGATTCCAAGGGTCAACCAACATATGTCCCTTTGTCCCATTGGACACCTTCCCTACATTGAACAAGGATTCATACTTGTATATGACCGGATTACTTGTCAGCGGAAGATGGGTTTCCAGCTTTAAAGGAAACTCATAAATAGCTGAGGCAAGGGACAGTGACATTGCCCCAACAAGCAAGACATTACTGACCACATATCGATATGATCAACGCCCAAGGCCCCTCTCCACCCAAGCTAAGACCAAGAAGGGCCAGCTAATGGCTACTGATGACTCGGCAGATAGACCTATGTGCTCCCCTAAACCCCCCATCCTTACCTCACAATAGGGTGAGATTGCAGCGACCAAAGAAACTAACGAGTTCCAGGCCCCTCTCCACCAAAGCTAGAACCAAGGAGGGGCAGGCAATTGCTGCTGATGACTCAGCAGGTGGGCCTACAGACTCCCCTAAACTCCCATCCTTAGCTCACAAGGAAAGTGATGTTGCAGACACTAAAAGAACTAATGAGTTTGAACGGAATTCGAACTCCCGTCAGGCGATCGCCCGGCTGGGACGTTTCCAGTAGGCCACCGCAATACCCGAAACGTCCAAATGAATAAATAGACAACTAAAAGGAATTACACTGTTTTACCAAATGAATATTGAAAACGTAAATGCGAATACAACCTGATACTTAAGAAAATAAAATAAAAAAAATAGGGTAAATTGAGACAGCAACGCATTTCAGTACTACGCCACTAAAATTTTTTCAAAATGAAATAATATTAGTAAGCATAATAGTACCCAGTAGAACTATTCAATTTAGTTTTACAATTATGCTAGTAAGGCATTTTCTATCTTTCATCCATACCAACTCAAGCACAAACACTTTACCTTGAAGAGGTCATCTCTGCTCCCCGCTGATTTCTAGCTTTCTGCACTAATAAATGGCAAGAAATTTCTCCTCTTTTTTTCCTGTGCACTTGCACTCAACACAGTATGCAATATATCACCATATCCGTCGTAGCTCTTCGTGTAAAGGTACATCTACCGCATTTCTATTCTAAGAACTTTGCTGCCAACTATCTTCTACTTTTCTAAGCAGTGTCGCCTTGGTCAGTGTTCGTAAGCTTAGTGATGTACAACATAAGGCATAAACGTATCTTCTTCTTTATCCAATTCAAAGATATCTTTAGCCCTGGTTTTATTGGAGTATGAAGGATATTTTTTCAGCAACAGATTTTAAATGACCTGGTTTAATGGTGTTGAAAATCCTATATAAAGTAAAAAATAATTATGCGAGGATTATTTAACAGGGAGAATATTTTCACAACTATGGATTTCCGGTAACTGAATCTTGATTTTCTTAGAGGGTTTATGAAAAATTTGTTGATAATATATTCTCTAAGCATATACCTAACAATTTCAATTAAATTTGATTGGTCACTAAAAGAACGCAGTTTTTTCTCACTATACAAAAATTATGATTAAATTTATATTACATTATTTTCGTTCTCTTTGTTTACTGTGATCACAGATTAACACTTCTCCACTCGTGTGCGTAACTATTTATCTTCCCTTTTCGATATATTCCAAATGTCACTAACCTGGTATTGCACTTCCCATCTTAGGAGCCAAAGGGGATAATGTTTAATCTCATCGATTCCCGGCCAATTAAGCCGGTCCACGCTTTAGCTCCTCTTGTAGTAGTCGTGCACAAGCTGTACAAACTGCGTACTCGCCTTTCCTCTCATGGGCCCATTAGGACCAGCTGTTAAGGACCTCGATGGTGTTAGGTGGGTGCTAGAGGAAGGCCCGTGGGTTCCGCAGCTGAGGGGTCCTCGCAAGTATCTTGACACTTACACCTCAGTATCCACTCGACCTGGTGATGGACAGTCTCGTAGTTGTCATTCTTTATTTGATTGTACTCGATGTCGTCATCTACCGTCAAGTTGTCGATCTCAAATGGAGGGGCGTCCTCCAGCAGGTTGTCACTTTTGTTGGGGTCAGTTTGGTAATAGTCGGCGGACATGTCATTCTGATAGACGTCTGAGTTATCCAAGTTATAACCGTGGTTTCTAGAGCGTCTTCGTCGGTTTGCAATCCCCGTGAACTCGTATCCAGTACTAAAGTCCTTATAATCCTTCCCTGGTTGAGGATACTTCAGGACAGAGTCCTCAGAGGTGGACTGAAGGAAAGATTGTTCCTCTTCGCCCACATCGTATGAATCCACGGCGTCCCGTGAGTAAACTTCGTTAAATCCCAAGCTCTTCTGAGGGCTTGAAAACCTAGGTCTTGTTGCCGACAACAGGTCCTTGTTGGCATGGAGAGGGCACATGAAAGCTACGGATATCGTAGTGGAGGCGTGGATCTTGCAGCACTTCCCGATGCAATCTGCACACATTTTGGGCTTGAATCTTTTCTGGCTGATGCACCAGCCAGCTCGAAGTCGAACCGATTGCATGTGGCGGAGCGTTGCCTTGCACATATGGCTTCGCTGTGCAAAGAAAGAAGAAAAACGTTAATCTTGACATCGTTTTCACATGCTGCGATGGCTTAGGAGTCATCTATTTTGCAACAAATACTATTTAACTTCTCTCAAGTAAATGAGGTACATACCCTCCTTTATAACCAAAACATGAAGAAATGGACTAAGATACAACAAAACAATCACCATAGAACAGACTAGATCATATCTACTGATTGAAAACTATAGCCGGTGGGCTATCAAAATTCAGTCTCACACTCGGCAGCCAAGTACCACCCCTAGGGGCACCCAATCCCCCATTTCCTTTTGGGAAAATCAGCAGATGGATTGATTCTGATCTTTAATCCTCTTCACAATATATCATGGAGATTTTATCCTAATAAATTTTCCTTTATACCTACAAGTTTATTTCTTTTGGGGATTTATTTCCTTATTCATTTCCCTTGATACTTGTAAGTTCCATCTATTTTAGGATTTCCTCATAATTCATTTTCCTTGATACCTATATGTTTCCTTCTTTTGGGGATTTATTTCCTTATTCATTTCCATTGATACCTACTAGTTTCCCTCTATTTTAGGATTTCCTCCTAATTAATTTTCCTTGATACCTATATGTTTCCGTCTTTTTGGGATTTATTTCCTTATTCATTTCCCTTGATACCTAAAATTTTCCTAATTTTGGGCAGGCGAACAATTCAAACTATTCCCTCCCTCTTATTGCTTCCTCCAGGCCAGTCTGAGCTATCAATTCACGAAAGGTTAAAGACAGACTCTTACCCTGATATGATGTTTCCTCGTCGGTTTTTCTGTCTTGGGCGAAAGAGACAGGTCTTGCAACTGACCCGGCTTCTGACACGCCCTGACCTGGCACAGCCGCGTCTGGTTGACTAGGCGGCACTGGTCGTTGTCAGTTGACCATCTGACCGACACACCTACACCGCAGGATTGCGTCGAACATTCCGACCAACGCCCGGATTGTCTGTCGCACTCTGGAGGTCCTATGACTTTATCTGAGGACGAAA
>NC_090737.1:10323836-10326336 GCF_036898095.1 Palaemon carinicauda
GACTCAGCAGATAGACCTATAGTTTTCCCAAAACCCTCCATCCTTAGCTCAAAAGCATGGTGAGGTTGCAATGACAAAAAGAACTAACTAGTTTTGAGCTGGACTCGCACCCCAGTCCAGCGAACACCAGTCAGGGACGTTGTTATGTAGAGTATAAATGTATTCCAGGTATTTTTTTCCCAACTCAATCATATATGATATGCCGCGTATCGAATCTAAAACTTTTCAATTTAATTCATAATGGAAGATCATGAGATATGGATGTTTTGAATATGTTCTCATTTAGCTACATAGAGAAAATATATGATAAATATTTACCATAATCTGATAAAATTTACATATTAAAGTGACTAAGACTAATATTGGAATTTTTTTCCCTAGATATAACGTTTGAAGTAAACAACAAAAGGCGAAAGGGTATTACCATATTTAATGGGCATAGTTGAAAAATATGTTTCGTGAAATAGTATAAAATTAGCGAAATACCTATCATCATCATTATTAATAAACATAAATTACTCATAATTCCATGTATCTAAACCTACGGAAAACGGAGAATCAAATTGGTTCTCGAAAGTTAGCTTTATAAATTTACTTTTTTTTTTAATACATTTTGACAGAAATTATAATATAAATTTGCTTTCCTATTATTATTATAATAATAATAATAATAATAATAATAATAATAATAATAATAATAACAATAATAATAATAATAATAACATTATTATCATTATGACTTCAATTAGCTGGTCATATTGCGAGTATAGATGATACGCGTATACCTAAATTAATACTAACTGCTGACGTCATGGGACGTACATCTTTGGGAAGACATAGAAAGCAGTAGAATAGATCCCTCAAGGAGGATCTTGAAAGGAAGGGAATTGAAACGGATACGTGGATGGATTTAACACAAGCTAGAGGAGGCTGGAGACATCTTTCGTGGGCGGTCATGGGTCAACGAGTGGCCAAAAACTAATGGGGTATTATTATTATTATTATTATTATTATTATTATTATTATTCTTATTATTATTATTATTATTATTATTATTATTATTGAATTATTACTATTATCATTATTATTATTATTATTATTATTATTATTATTATTATTATTATCATTATTACTATTATTATCATTATCATCATTATCATCACTATCATTATTATTATTGTTATTATTATTATCATTATTATTATTATTATCATTATTATCATCATCATCATTTTTATAATTATCATTATTATTACAATTATTATTATTATTATTATTATTATTATTATTATTATTATTACTTAAGACAGCAACCCTTCCTTAGAAACTTAAAACTACTACCCGCTGAGAGGTGACTTACTTACCAGCGGTTTCAAAGCGCCAAAACAAGAGAATTGACTTAAGAGAAAAATTCCGAAGTAAAATCAAATGAACATTATTATTCAAAAGGCGTAAACACCCAAAAAAGGGGAGAGAAAAGAAAGAAAGTGGAGCACCAACCTTGACAATGCACCTGTGGCATCAGCAGTGCTGTTATATTACAGGTAAGACTTCTGGACGAGTCACACAGCTTCACTCCATCGCAGGATTCACCCACTTGTCTCGCACACTGCCAACAGCACCCACATCCGTCTTGGATTATGGGGGTTCCGGGCCCGCACGATGGTATGGGCCCACAATTGCAAGGGTAGACGCAGTGCACTCTTACCTGAAAAGGACCGAAGATTATAGATCGGCTGCTATTATTATTATTATTATTTATTATTATTATCATTATTATTATTAAGCTACAACCCTACAGTAGATTTAAAACCTGGCTGCTATAAGCCCCAGGGCTCCAGCATGGAAAATAGCCCAGTGAGGGAAGGAAATAAGGAAACAGAAAGAATAGTGTCTGTGAGAGAGAGAGAGAGAGAGAGAGAGAGAGAGAGAGAGAGAGAGAGAGAGAGAGAGATGAGAGAGAGGAGAGAGAGAGAGAGAGAGAGGAGAGAGATCAAACAGGGAAATAGCCCAGTCAGGAAAGGAAAGAAAGGAAGCATAAAGAAGTGTGTCTGTGTGTGTGTGTGTGTGTGGTGTGTGTGTGTGTGTGTGTTGTGAGAGAGAGAGAGAGAGAGAGAGAGAGAGAGGAGAGAGAGAGAGAGAGAGAGAGATATATGGCCATAACTTACGGCCGTATATGGTTGATAATGAGGATGTGCTTCCCTGTACATTTCACACTGGTAGCAAGGGGCCCGTTGACCTCCAGCCATTCCGACAACACCGGCCTGCTACCCAACACCAAGTCACCAGGACAGCTACTAGTCGAAACACACCATCTTTCTGAACAATAAAATAAGCCAATCAGGTTATGCTTCGTAAAGCATATAGGCATCGAATTAAACATAAGTACAAATTCTGTCATTGTGATAAAGCACCTGTCACTTCTCTAAACCTCTATACAAAGGAGGAATCCTTCCTCTCATGAATTACTCGGAACCTTTCCCTTAGCCACAAATACAAT
>NC_090737.1:10331336-10338836 GCF_036898095.1 Palaemon carinicauda
AAAAACTGCAACAAGTTGAAACTTCTGAAGTTCCATATTCAGCCATAATATCAGGAAGATAATTTCACGATATGGTTTACAACATGGATGAGAACTATGAAGCGTGAAGTAGGAGATGATGAATGGAGAAGTATTGATTTAAAAGCTCAATACACAGACGACAGGTGAAATCTAACTGAGGCCCTTTTCATCAATATGAGTAAGAGGAGGTGATGATGATGATTTCCTTTTCCTACAGGGCTATTTTCTCTTTTGGGCCCTCGGGGTTATAACATCTGCTTAGCTAATAATAATAATAATAATAATAATAATAATAATAATAATAATAATAATAATATCTTCTAGAAAGCTATGTAGCATTAAGTCACTTGATGGAGAGGGTAAGACTGTAAATATCCACACCATATTTAAAGGATGGTAAGGTCTGGGAAGATCTGAATGCATAGGACAGTCATACTTATGAAAATCTTATACAGTAGGCACAAAGAACTTACTGAACAGCGGTGCTATAGATTAATATCCAGATCAGGGTTAAAGAATTTGATAGATTGCGTGTTTTGGTCTAAGAAATTAAGATGAGATTCAGCAGTTGAAGACCAGACAGAACAATATCCTATTCGCGGTAGGATAGATTAGAAAATTTCCTTCAAATAGTTTGATCAACAAAAATATTCAAAGAATTTTCCAATGCGCCCCTTTTTTCTAAAATAACACTCAAAAAACACAGCTAGAATTTTAAAGGATCTTTATATCGTTAGAGATACATTATCAGTAAAAACATCTGGATGTTGAAGGAGCCAATGCTATCCTAGACTTTCAATCATACTTCGACACTTGTAAGGTTCAACTTCATCCTCCTTGACTTGCATAAGGCACTAATTTTAGAGAAATCTCTATTAAGAGATTCAGCAACCACAGGTCTATTATTCAGGAGATTGAATATGAGTAAACCTATGATAATGTTCAATGGAAATACAGAAAGTATATAAAGAAGTGTTTTGGACAAATATCTAGAGATTGTTAAACTGCTTTCGGTAAACAAAGTGAAATGATGAAAAGTAAAATGCCACTCCCTCTAAAATAAAGTATCTAATTAGACGGGCCTACCAGTATGAACTTATGCACCAGAAACTTGGAGCCTTAATAAAGTCTTAGAACATAAACGCCAAAGAGCCATGGAAAGAGTTATGGTGGGATTAACACTAAGCGATGGAAAAAGAGCAGCATGGATACGATAGCGAACTAAAGTAGAGGATATTCTAACAACAAGATAAATAAACGGACGTAGGCAGGACATATAATGAAAATCTACAGATAATCGAGCGGACATTACGAATAACTGAATAGGTCTCTGAGGATTGCAAAGGAAGCAGGGAGAGGAAGGAAAAACGATGGATTGACGAGCTAAGAAAATCTGAGGGTATAGAGTGGCATAGAGAGACCATAAACAGACGGGAGTGGAAGAGCATGTTTGAGATCTTTGTCCTGCATTGGACTAATAATTGGAGATTATATATACATATATATATATATATATATATATATATAATATATATATTTATATATATATATATATATATATATATATATATATGTGTGTGTGTGTGTGTGTGTGTGTGTTTGTGTGTATGAGCACGTGTGTTTATTGTGTACAATATACCCGATAATCTTGACTTCTTTGAAATAGTTTCTGTGATTATTGGAACAAGACTAAAAAAAAGAAAAAAAAATATTGACAGTAGGCATTTTCAAATGTACCATATAAAACTAGAGGAAAAAATGATGATAAGAAAAAAGCAAACGAAATAAGAATAATCTCTCTTTATCCTCTCTTCCACAAATGGACTCACAGTCAACATTTTCCATTGTCTTGTTTTTCCTTTGGCGAAAGCCCAGCTGTTCAAGGAGGAAGCGCCGAATATGCCAACAAAGGAGTCAAAAGAAGTTGCACCAATTGCCTGATGCTGCCAAAACTTACGGGAAAAAAATATATATAGAAGGAGAGGAATAATAATAATAATAAAAATATATATAGAAGGAGAATAATAATAATAATAAAAATATATTTAGAAGGAGAGGAAATAATAATAATACTAATGATAATAATAATATTGATAATATTAATAATTATGATAACAATAATAATAATATTAATAATAATAATACCAATAATAATATTATAATCATAATAATAATGATAATAATAAATAACAATAATAATAATAATAATAATAATGAGAAGAAGAAGAAGAAGAAAAATATTTTGAAGTGGTTTAGATATGATAATTAAAACCAATATAATATAAAAACATATCTATAACGAACTTATAATAATAAAGATACAATAAGGAAATAATAATAAATAATAATAATAATAATAATAATAATAATAAATTTTGATATGGTTTGATAAAATTTCTAAAACCATAATAATACCTATCTTTATATATATATATATATATATATATATATATATATATATATATATATATATATATATATATATTATATATATATATATATACAATGAATATAGAAGACTAAAATTACTTCCAGATCTTTTCTCAAACAATATCTATAACGTTTACAACCCTTACAGAAGGCTAAAACCAATACCAGAATAATATAAAGTTTATTGCCAATTGGAATTCCAGCGATGAATGAAAACGATATCAAGACATAAAGCCAAAGGGAAACTTATGATATAAAAAAATATCCATAATTTAAAATCAAGAAATGTAAAAACAAATGGAGCAGGGAAAGTTAAGGATCATCATTGTCGTTGTTGTTGTTGTTGTTGTTGTTGTTTTAGTAGTTGTTATTATCATTATCATTATTATTAATCATCATCATCATCATCATTATTAATATTATTATCATTATTATTACTATTATTATTACAAGTGTATGCGACCCGCCAAATATGACAACTAAATATTCAGGTAGATACCCCCCCCCCCCCCCCACACACACACATTCAACCTTTCCCACTCCTGCCCCTCTTTCCGAACTACAACCCATTGGTTTGGCAATTTGCTGGGGGGGATTGTGGTTTCCGAGTGTGCCTCTCAGAGTACCGCTTCTAACCAGGTTATGACTAATCCCTCTCCCCATGCCCCCTCAACGTAATAGGAAAGAAATACATTTCTATATTATATAGAGGAGAATTATTATTATTATTATTATCATTATTATTATTATTATTATTATTATTATTATTACTGTAGTTGTCGTTGTTGTTCCTAACACTGCAAACTTCGAAAATCTAGGAAGTCCATATATAAACGAGAAGACACAGAACTGAAAATGACAACGAAATAAGTTGGATAAAAGAAACGGATTCACACAAATATAAACACCCCAGAGAAAGGGTGCTCTTTAATTGAGCGTAGGATTACAGGATCATTTAAGGACATTCATCAAACCCATAACTACAGTCTCCCTCCTCTAAACTTGAGGCGAGTCAGAAGTAATAATGATTCACTTGGGTGTTGCTTGGTCGCCAAAAGAGGGAATTGAAATCTAATATTTGTTAGTCTTTGCAATAATGTCGCAATAACTAAAAGAAAAAAAAATGGCAAACCACTGGAATAACTTTGTAGAAGACAAATTACCTCGTCTCACTACATTATAAAAAGAAAAACATAAATATTGAATTAAACAAAACATGATCAAATAAGGCATTTATAACGTTTAGACTTTCAATTCATTGTTAACAAAAGCCACGTGGAGATGAGCAAGTCTCCTCCCGCAACATCAAAATGAAACAAACCCAGTAGAACCGAGAGCCATTCACACGTAATATCCAATTACACAATTACTTGTTGATGTCAAGGGTTGGTAATTAATGGATACGAAGGGGGACAGATCCTGGGTCTGTTAACATTCTTGAGAAAGGGGCGAAAGTAATTAGGAAGGACATAACAGCTAAAAATGTCCTCACGAGAGGGATGGCACGAAGGAGTTTAAAACGTGGTACACAACAAATGCAAAAAACGTGTATTAGCGAGATATGAAATATCAGATTTATTGATCAAAGAACTAAAGGATATTATATTCCTCTCTCTCTCTCTCTCTCCTCTCTCCCTCTCCCTCTCTCTCTCTCTCCTCTCTCTCTCTCTCTCTCCCTCTCTCTCTCTCTCTCTCTCTCTCTCTCCTCTCTCTCTCTCTCTCTCTCTCTCTCTCACACACATCATCGGTTTTACATATAACGAGCCAATTACAATTGAAGTCCTTTCCTTTCTCAATCAGTTTCTATTCTTTTAAATTAAAATTATTTGTGTTAAGATTACAATTGGATGACCCCCCCCCCTCTCTCTCTCTCTCTCCTCTCTCTCTCTCTCCTCCTCTCTCTCTCTCTCTCCTCTCTCTCTCTCTCTCTCTCTCTCTCTCTCTCTATAAAAAAAACAGGCAGTGTCAAACTCTGCAAACCACGACCCTCGCACGCGAACCTTCATAAAAACACTATAACCATTACTCCAAATGTTTTCGTACTGTTACAGTATCCGTCAATGATAGTAAACGAGTGTGAATCTCAACTTGCTGAAATCAGGTGATGTTGAATTTGATCTTTCAAGGTCAAAGGTCATGATGTTATCTAAAAGCCCATAAGTTAAATTCTATCATAGGTCATGTTGTTATTTTAAAGCCCACAAGCTAAATTCTACCAAAGGTAATGTTGTTATTTTAAAGCCCATAAGTTAAATTCTATCAAAGGTCATGTTGTTATTTCAAAGTCCAAAAGTTAAAATTCTATCAAAGGTCATGCTGTTACTTTAAAAGGCCATAAGTTAAATTCTACCAAAGGTCATGCTGTTATTTTAAAGGCCATAAGTTAAATTCTACCAAAGGTCATGTTGTTATTTTAAAGCCCATAAGTTGAATTCTATCAAAGGTCATGTTGTTATTTTGAAGTCCATAAGTTAAATTCTATCAAAGGCCATGTTGTTATTTTAAAGCCCATAAGTTAAATTCTATCAGAGGTCATGTTGTTAATTTAAAGCCCATAAGTTGAATTCTATCAAAGGTCATTTTGTTATTTTAAAGCCCACAAGTTAAATTCTATCAAAGGTCATGTTGTTATTCTAAAGCCCATGAGTTAAATTCTATCAAAGGTCATGTTGTTATTTTAAAGCCCATAAATTAAATTCTATCAAAGGTCATGTTGTTATTTTAACGCCCATAAGTTAAACTCTATCAAAGGTCATGTTGTTATTTTAAAGCCCATAAGTTAAATTCTATCAAAGGTCATTTTGTTTTGTTTTAAAGACCATAAGTTAAATTCTATCAAAGGTCATGTTGTTATTTTGAAGCCTATAAGTTAAATTCTATCAAAGGTCATGTTGTTATTTTGAAGCCTATAAGTTAAATTCTATTAAAGGTTATGTTGTTATTTTAAAGCTTATTAGGTAAATTCTATCAAAGGTCGTGTTTTTGCTTTAAAGCCCATAAGTTAAATTCTATCAAAGGACATGTTTTTGTTTTAAAAGCCCATAAGTCAAATTCTATAGAAAGGTCATGTTGTTATCTTGGAAGCTTATAAATCAAATTCTATGAAAGGTCATGTTGTTATTTTAAAGCCCATAAGTTAAATTCTATCAGAGGTCATGTTGTTATTTTAAAGCCCATAAGTTAAATTCTATCAGAGGTCATGTTGTTATTTTAAAGCCCACAAGTTAAATACTATCAGAGGTCATTTTGTTATTTTAAAGCCCATAAGTTAAATTCTATCAGAGGTCGTGTTGTTATTTTAAAGCCCATAAGTTAAATTCTATCAGAGGTCATTTTGTTATTTTAAAGCCCACAAGTTAAACATTACCAGGGGTCATTTTGTTATTTTAAAGCCCATAAGTTAAATTCTATCAGAGGTTATGTTGTTATTTTAAAGCCCATAAGTTAAATTCTATCAAAGGTCATGGTGTTATTTTAAAACCCATAAGGTTAAATTCTATCAAGGGTCATGTTTTTGTTTTAAAAGCCCATAAGTTAAATTCTATCAGAGGTTATGTTGTTATTTTAAAGCCCATAAGTTAAATTCTATCAAAGGTCATGTTGTTAATTTTAAAGACCCACAAGTTAAATACTATCAGAGGTCATGTTGTTATTTTCAAGCCCATAAGTTGAATTCTATCAGAGGTCATGTTGTTATTTTAAAGCCCATAAGTTAAATTCTATCAGAGGTCATTTTGTTATTTTAAAGCCCATAAGTTAAATTCTATCAAAGGTCATGTTGATATTTTACAGCCCATAAGTTAAATTCTATCAGAGGTCATGGTTGTTATTTTAAAGCCCATAAGTTAAATTCTACCAGATGTCATGTTGTTATTTTAAAGCCCATAAGTTATATTCTATCAAAGGTCATGTTATTTTAAAGCCCATAAGTTGAATTCTATCAAAGGTCATGTTGTTATTTTAAAAGCCCACAAGTTAAATACTATCAGAGGTCGATGTTGTATTTTAAAGCCCATAAGTTGAATTCTATCAGAGGTCATGTTGTTATTTTAAAGCCCATAAGTTGAATTCTATCAAGAGGTCATGTTGTTACTTTAAAGCCCATAAGTTAAATTCTATCAAAGGTCATGTTGTTATTTTAAAGCCCATAAGTTAAATTCTATCAATGGTCATGTTGTTACTTTACAGCCATAAGTTAAATTCTATCAGAGGTCATGTTGTTATTTTAAAGCCCACAAGTTAAATTCTATCAAAGGTCATGTTGTTATTTTAAAGCCCACAAGTTAAATTCTATCAAAGGTCATGTTGTTATTTTAAAGCCCATAAGTTAAATTCTATCAAAGGTCATGTTGTTATTCTAAAGCCCATAAGTTAAAATCTATCAAAGGTCATGTTGTTATTTTGAAGTCCTATAAGTTAAATTCTATCAAAGGTCATGTTGTTATTTTAAAGCCCATAAGTTAAATTCTATTAGAGGTCATTTTTTATTTAAAGCCCATAAGTTAAATTCTATCAGAGGTCATGTGGTTATTTTAAAGCCCACAAGTTAAATTCTATCAGAGGTCATGTTGTTATTTTAAAGCCCATAAGTTAAAATTCTATCAAAGGTCATGTTGTTATTTTAAAGCTCATACGTTAAATTCTATAAAAGGTCATGTTGTCATAACCCATAAGTTATATATCATCAGTAAATAATATGAACAAGGTGTGTATCTGAACTCTGTGACCGCGACAATTCAACCCCCCTTGAACTTTGAACCTACCCATCTTCAAAATCGACGCATTTCCACTATTGTGATATCATCATCATCATCATCATCTCCTCCTACGCCTATTGACGCAAAGGGCCTCTGTGATCAAAAGAATTATATTTTTGAACCCGAAAATGAAGATTTGGGTCATGGTTCCAAGTAAATCGGATAATATTTGACGAAGCTATAGTAAATAAATCATCTTGACCCTGAGGTCCAATTTTTAGTGAGGTATATTGCGTGTCATAGTACATCTCTCTTGAAAATTTCAAGTAAATTGATGGAGTAGTTTTTTCCG
>NC_090737.1:10348836-10351336 GCF_036898095.1 Palaemon carinicauda
GGTAAATGGAACAGAATATTACACTGGAACCCATGGAAGAGTTTCCAGCTATTCATTTAGATGGAAAAAAAAAAAAAAAAAAAAAAAAAAAAAACAAGGTTTGATATTACGATGTAATAGTAGCTTAAAAGATTAAAAGATTGCATTAAAAGAAGCCTTCCATTAAGAGAGTTTGTGGTGTAATCCGATTTGAGATTGTATTATTTTTCCTTTGTTATCAACGACGCACGATGGAAAATTATAACAGATTACAACACCAAGTACAGTGGAACAATTAAACATATGTGCAAATCAAGAAAATATAATGAAAGAGATAAACGCAGCAAAACGAATTATTTCATATAAGCTATTGTACAGGAAGAAGCATTCTTGAGAGAGAGAGAGAGAGAGAGAGAGAGAGAGAGAGAGAGAGAGAGAGAGAGAGAGAGAGAGAGAGAGAGAGAGGCCAGGTAACACTTCCTGGGCCATCAAATCCCAAATTAACCTTTGAGACCATCAAACTATTAATCTTTTTTACCTCATTCTTCATATTTTGGGATAATCTCTAACATTTCTTTTTTTCCTGATTTTCAAATCTATCTAAAGAAGCTAGACATTCCGTGGCAATTACAACAACCAGTTTCATCTAATCTTCTCGGCTTCTGTAAACGTTTAAAGGTCACTCGTTTATGGCGAGGAAAGTGCCAGTGATAATACCTAGAGTCTGACCATATATACATATGATCGTCGTCCAAGCCCCCTCTCCATGAAACTAGGACCAAGGAAGGCTGAACAATGGCTGCTGATGACTCAGTAGGTAGACCTATAGGCTCCCCGAAACCCCAACCTCAATTAATAAAGGTTTGATATTGCTAGAAATTAAGAACTTCCATTTAGGATATTATCAACAACTTCACGGAAATTAACAGAGATATCTTTTTGTTGATATTTTATTGGCATCAAAAAGAACATGACTGACTTAGATACACTGTTTTCTTTTTTATGGAACATGTTGAAGAACATAGTGAGCAGACTACTAATCCGATGCTGGCGTTGGATTCGGAGTATAAGGAGCACTGTCCTAGTACCGTCAATATTTACTACAATTACATGGCATACTGATTGCTATTGAAGAAATATCGTTAAAGGAGAAGGGCAATTTAACAATTTTTAGTGACGCAAGAAGTGTCCTACAAGCATTAAGTGTTATTAATTTCAGTAGCCCGTTAGTCTTAAATATTTTAGAGTGGCTCTTTATTATCAAGCTGAGAGGTATAACATTCCAGTTTTGTCGGGTTCATGCATTAAGGAGGCATATTGAGTGGCAAAGGAACCTACAGTTGAACTGCTCCCAAGAAAATATCCCCTGTTCTGTAATGACTTTTTTAATAAGCGAAAAGGGATTATTTTATAATAATTGGCAGCAGCATTGGGATACTCTACAGTAGATGGAAATAAGACGATGTAAATAACGAGTGTTATATCTCCTTGGAGGTTTAACATGATGCCCAGTAATTGATAGTCTTCAATTTGTCGGCTTAGCATTGGTCACACTCATTTGACAAACGAGTTTTTGATAACTGGCCAACCCTAGTCATATTGCGACGACTGTTTGGTACCAATGACAGTGAGGTATTTATTGGCCGAATGCCCAACTCTTGGATACTTAAGAAATAGATCTCTGAGGAGCGAGGTGGAGATGGCAATTCCTCCTTACCAAGATTCTTGAACAGGATGTGTTGTACTATACTAGTCGTATGTTTAGATTTATTTCAAGACAGGTCTTCTGAAAGCTATTTAAGTTTTATACTGACCTGTTTGTTTTTATGGCTTTAGATTTAATTTAATTTCCTTTTATAGTTTACTTATAATAAATTATATCGGAGTCAATGACCATCGATGTCAAGACGCCAAAAAAACCATAAATCAATCAATCAATCAAACCCTAGCTTACAAGGATGGTGAGGTTGCAGACATTACTAAAAACTATCGAGCTTGAGCGGGTCTAGAACTCCCATCCTACCAACTGCTAGGCAGGGACATTTCCAATCCTGACCATCTATCTTTTTCTGTGTCATGAATAACTATACATAAACACAAAGACTTCCGTTTGGAAGACAGGTGGTGTAATCTGTGTCTTATCAACTACTGATATGGCCATAGATATCTTACCACAGATATGGCGACCAAGCTGCTTACACAAAAGAAGGTTTATCAATTCTTGTCCCCAATAAAATAACACAAGACTTTTCTTTTAAAACGTTACATCCCCACTAAAAGTAATGACTGGTGTTGATCAAATAGTTTAATTCTTCCTACGATAGGAAGATGGGTAGAAGAATCTATCTGTAGTACTTAGTTCCTTTTTTTTTCTTTTTTCTTTTTTTTAAAAAAAGCTTTAAACGTAAATTGAATAATCAGTAAACTGTTGCAGATTACAAAGGAAGAAAAAAAAATCTGAACTGAAAATTCAAAAATGTTTCACCTTGAAAGGAAGGACATGCAACTTGTACATACAAAC
>NC_090737.1:10358836-10368836 GCF_036898095.1 Palaemon carinicauda
ACCTGACAGCCATCATCAGCAGCCATTGCCTAGCCCTCTCTGGTCCTAGCTTGGATAGAGAGGGGGCTTGGGCGCTGATCATATAGATATGTGGTCAGTCTCTCTTGTCTCTGACATTCATGAGCAACATTTAAACAATTAAACCCATTTCTTTCTAATCAATTGCTGCATCCTCTACTTCTTTCCCTTAAACCCAAGTCCTTATTTCGAATGTTATATCAAGACGAATAACCTATATATAAAAAGACCTTAGGTCAATACTAAGTTTACTACCCCGTTTCTTTCCCAAAGGATCTAGTGTTTATCCTTCACGAGACACGGCAGGTCACATAAGCATCCTTAAGGATCGCTGTTGTTTTTTAATTTACGAGCCATAAAGAGAGGCCCTCGATAAAAGGTCTACTTTTTCATACAAAAAATAAATTCTCTCTCTCTCTCTCTCTCTCTCTCTCTCTCTCTCTCTCTCTCTCTCTCTCTCTCTCTCTCGTCATTTCTGAAGTCTTTCGATTGATTGCTGTTTAGTTTTTCAATAGTTATTTCTAAATTTGCAGGGTAATTTTCTTCGGTACTTTTGCTAAAAACGTTCAGTTCTTCAGGCTAATGAAACAATTAATTAATTTAAAAGAATAATTTTGCATTCACTTATATGGCTGGATTGAAAATCATTTCCTTTTAACTCAGTTTAACTAGCAGGTTCATCCTTGCCAAGATTCTTGGACATGAGGTGTCGTACTATGCTAACGGCACTTTTACATACATTTCAGAAGCAGGTCTTCTGAAAGCTATTCAACTTTAAAAGGAAACCTTTGCTTTTATCGTTTTAAATTGAATTAACTCTTAGATTTCATGATACCAGAAAACCCATAATCAATCAATTAACTAATTATTGTGATTATTATCATTATCACTGGCCAAACTACAACCCTAACTGGAAAAGCCGAATGTTAACAAGCCCAAGGGCTCCAAAGCATGGCCAGTGCAGGAAGGAAATAGATAAATAACGAATATTCGGTAAATGATAATAGGCAAATTCAATCACCGAATATATTGAGATCAGTAACAACGTTTAATAACTAGCCTAAGTTATTATACACGCTATGAAACGAGACTCGTGTCAGTCAGGCCGTTCATAAGAAAATAATTTGCAACAAGTTTGAACTTCTGAAGTTCCGCCGATTCAACTTCCAGAATAGGAAGATCATTCCGCAATCTTTTCACAGTTGGAACGAAGCCTCTGAAATAATAATTATTATTATTTTCAAAATACTAGAATTATTTAAATCATTGTCATTATTATTAAAATTATTTAAATCATTATTACTATTATTATCAATACTATTATTATTATTATTATTATTATTATTATTATTACTATTATTATTATTATTATTATTATTAATAATAATAATAATAATAATAATAATAATGAAATTATTTAAATTATTATTATTATCAATATCATTCAAATTATCATTTATCAAAACAATTGAAATCAATATGATTATCAAAATCACTATTTTCATTAAAATCATCAAAATGATTAATTTCACCATTTAAAAAAATTATCTATGTTATTTTGAGCCTTATGCTGGAGAAAGCAAAACTCTTGGATTTAACGTGGATGAAGATAACTTTAAAAGCATTTTCTATTTGCTGTTAGTGATAGATACATTTCCACTAATATACGATAAATCTTTTTGGTAGTTGCAAACTTTACCCAAAAGAGTAAGAAAAAAAAAACAGGAAAACTAAAAGGCAAATAAGACCAAAATATTTACAAGGTTAAATAATATTTTGCTGACAACCTTCGACATTACAAAGAAGTTGGTGCAAGCAGGTGTGCATGGAGCAGTGGTAGGCAGTATGTTAAGAGCAGATCAGCATTTATTCCATAATTCTTAATTTTCAAAGGATTATCGAGATTAAACAAGTGAGCTTACAAATGTTATATCTTCCAAAATTCGTAAAAGCGTTGATGATATAGTGCGAATAATATATACACCCTCTTCTCTTCCTATGAAAATTGCATACATATTCAACCGATCCGAGTTCGACATAGGACCAAGAATATAGAAATGAATAAATTAATACTCTTGATAGCACACATATTCCATTAGAATTTCTAGTCATCGCACGTAAAATAAACCTGGAAAAACATTCAGTCAAAATCTCAATATCATAAATGCGTAGAGTAACACTACCTGTAACAAACATGATTCAGTAAATAGAGCAGCCAAGGGAAAACTTTAGGAAATCTAAAGTTTTCCCTTGTTAGAAATCGTTAATGGTATAAAAATATCAGTAAATAAGACTGGATATATGGGAATGAAATACACATGAAAAGGCTTTATTCGAATGGAATCGTTCTGGAAGGGACACCGCGTCATTTTTCTTTATATCCTTACAAATGGCTTCTTTTATAGCCTACATTTATCAAATGTTCAGAGCGAGGAAGTGAATAGGCGCTTTGTATACATATATTTCACTCTTTTTCAAGAGAAAACTCTGATTTATTCTAAATTGCATTTATATATGAGTAAACTTTAATTCGATCTTTATAGCAGAAACTTCGGAGTTTAAACATTATTGTTCTGTCGCAAAAAATTTCTTCCCGAAAACAATTTCAGTAATTTCGATACCGGAAATATCAAAAGGCTCGCCATGCTGAAGGACTAATTAAAACCATTAAATGTTCTATTAATTTTTCAGGTTTCACAAGCATCGACATCAATTAATGCTTCCCAGTTCAATTTCATTTAAACTCGCAGATCGTATATATATTTTGCGTTGTTTTCTCGAGAGTACTGTATTCATACGTCGGGTCCACTAGCTCATATTTTTCTTATACATATGTATGTTTTCTTAGGGGATATGATATTACATGTTTTTTAAGGCTAATTCAACTCTGAATATATACATTCGCTATTTTTCACTGTTCTAGACTTTTTTGTGCATCAAAGTGGAATGGCAAAGTAATTTAGAACAACAACAGAAACAAATGTTTTGACTAAATTTGTTGCAAGCATTCAGCCTCTCCCAATATATTCATAAGGTCTCTTCCTATTTCTGCAAAATCAGGTCTGTTGCAATTTTGCATGTACAACATATGTTGTAATTTCTGCAGATTTAAAAGATCTTTTGCAATTTCTGCAAATGTATAGGGTCTTATTATATTTCATGCAAACTTAAGGTCTATTGCAAGTTTTACAATTTCATAATGTCTATTGCAATTTCTATAAATTCATAGGGTTTGTTGTAATTTCTCCAAATTCATAAGGTTTATTGCAATTTATGCAAATAAATGACGCATGTTACAATTTTTGCATATTGATAGGGTCTGTTGAAATTTCTCCAAAACCGTAAGGGTTCGTTGAAATTTCTTCTTCATGGGGCCATTTGTGATTTCTGCAAACTAATAGGGACCACTGCAAAGGTCTGCCACTTCTGCCCAACTTATGTGACATGTTTCAATTTCTGCAAAATTATCAGGCCTGTTATAATTTTTCCAAACTAATGATGCTAGCTGCAATCTCTGTAGACACATAAGCTCTGGTGCAATTTCTTCAATGTTAAGAAACCTGTTGCATTTTATGTAAACTAATAAGGTCTGCCGCGATTTCTGAAAATTTTTAAGGCTTGCTGCGACTTCTGCAAATTTATTATGTTCCAATTTTTACAAATTTTTACAGACTGATCAAAATATTACATGTTTAAAAGGTCTGTTGTAATGTGTGAAAACTCATAATTTATTAACTATGTTGCATTGTTTATAAATTTAGTCTGATGAAAATTCTTCATATTCATAAGGTCTGTTGTAATTTCTGGAAACTTTTAAGTCTTGTTGTAACCTCTGTTAATTTATGAGGTCTGTTGAAATTTATGAAAATTTATAAAGTCTGATGAAGTATCTGCATACTCATCAGATTCGTGAGGCAACTATGGTAGAGCAAGAAACATGAAGCTGTATAAGAAATCAAGGTAACCCAGTTGTTTCATATGACCCGTTTCTATTTGAACACTAAGACACTTTGTTGAACGTTTCAGTAATTTAAGTTATAGGGGAGTGCATTAACGACAACCTTGCCCCACCTCTTTGACTAGGGTATGCCACAGACATGGGTGAACAAACTCTTTCTTTGGTACTTTAAGTACACATTTGATCTCGGCGATGGAAAAAATTCGTCGACGAATTCTTAAACTAAAATCTTCAACTCAAACATATCTCATTTCGTATATACGAATCTCAAACCTGAAACTATTAATTTCACACATTGCGATAAGCCCCATCTTATAATCTTGCCCAGTAACCCCTTAATCATAAACAAAATATAGAAGCCTACACTCGAATCATACCATCACCTAATAACTCCGCTAGCCTGGTCTTAAACTGCAATCACATGCTTCAAATCGAATGTAAATCCCAACACCTAACCTTACTTTAAACACATTCCTTCACAACTTTAAAATAGAACAGATGTAATTTCGCTTCCCTGAAATCACATGCTTAACCTCTGAGTAGAACAAAAACATTTACTTCAATATGTACCTATGGGAGACTATGATACACAAACCACCTGTTCGATATTCACTAAGTTTGAAATATGAAAATTCAAAAATGCATTTTCATTAATCAAACCACTTTGCGGCACTCATCATCCTTTACAAGAGAAACCAGAATTAAGCTTCATATTTCATCGTAACTTTACCATCTAAAATAAATAAATGTTAACACCGGTCACTCAATCACAATCTGGTAATTATATTTGGGAAACCTTTAATCTCGTTCCATCTGGCCAAAGTTCAAATTCTGAAAAAAATAAAATCAATTCATACAAATCAAGCCAATTTGACCCACATCCGTAATTGGGAATCATTTTATTTCGACGTATTTTTACCCAAGCTTTTATTCCTCGACAACTGCCACCACAAAATTTGGATGAATAAACCTTGCTATCATTCAAAGTTGAGGTTTCGTAACTATATTTCCCCTACGTCCTTTCCAATCATACAACTTCTTTTTAATTTCTTTTTCTTGGTTTTAAACCTTTCTTGCTGAACACAAAGTTTACGATGAACTCTGTTAAGGCATCAACTTCTTGATCATTCGAGGGTTGAGCGGTGCTCCAGCCTCATCCCGTAAATACTGGAAATAAGAATCGGACTAAATACTAAATAGTGGTACTCCATAATAGGGGAGAAGTGTATGGTCGAGATATATACGATGTAGCGCTGGGATGACTTTCCTTAGGTCTGGATATCGCTGGAATGACCTTTCATAGGTCTGGAAATTGCTGGAATGACTTTAATTGGGTCTGTAGATCGCTAAAATAACTTTTCTTAGGTATGGAAATTGCTGGAATGACTTTTCATAGCGGTGGAGATTGCTGGAATGAATTTTCTTAAATCTGGAGATCGCTGGAATGATTATTCATAGGTCTGGAAATTGCTGGAATGACTTTTCTTAGGTCTAGAAATTGCTAGAATGACTTTACTTGGGTCTAGACATAGCTGGAATGACTTTTCTTACGTCTGGAGATCGCTGGAATGACTTTTCTTAGGGCTGGAGGTCGCTGGAATGACTTTTCATAGGTCTGGAAATTCCTGAAATGACTTTACTTGGGTCTGAGGATCACTAGAATGACTTTACATAGGCCTGGAAATTCCTGGAATGACTTTACTTGGGTCTGAAGATCACTAGAATGACTTTTCTTAGGTCTGGAAATTGCTGAAATGACTTTACTTGGGTCTGGAGATGGCTGGCATGACTTTGCTTACGTTTGGAGATCGCTGGAGTGATTTTTCTTAGGTCTGGAAATTGCTGGAATGATTTTACTTGGGTCTAAAGATAGCTGGAATGACCTTTCTTGGGTCTGGATATTGCTGGAATGACCTTTCATAGCTGCGGATATTGCTGGAATGACCTTTCTTACGTCTGGAAATTGCTTTCTTCCTGCTGCCCACTTGTACATCCTACTGTGAATAAGTACCAGTGTCAGCTGGAGTCTAAAAAAAGATGTAGATTGGACAACCTTATACCTTTAGATATGCCCGGTAACCGGACGCTATACCTCCCTGGAACCATCCTGTTTAAAGGGAAATGGCGCATGTACTAAGTATGATGCCCGAATGGTATCATGAGACTAGGCAGAGGCACCGGGGCTATAAATTAAAATCGGCGCCCTTGAAGTATTGGTGAGAAACTAAAACCATCAAAAGACTATACATTAAGGAAAACATAGGCACATACGGCTATACTGTAAGCTTAAGTTTGCCATTCCTCATCCTAAGCAAATGGAGGGGCGCTTTCATATTAGCTTAAAGAGCGTTCGAACGGTTCTAATTATTGAAGGTGGAAAAAAAATAATAATGAGTTCTCTTAAAAATATGTCTGAGGTGTTTTTCACAAACGTTTAATTCTGTCGTTGTTCCAATTAAAAACAAACCATGAATTTGAAGTCAAGTATTATACAGTCTGTTATAAAATTGAGGTCAAGTGCGGATTGCAATAATTATTAGTCAGGTTTAATTTTTCAAATGATTTCCCAGGTCGGAGTACAACTGATCATTAGGACTTATATTAGTTACCCGAAACTAAGGACTTCTTCACTAACAGCTTGTATGCTTCTAAGAAACACTCAAGATACACGACAATCCTTAACAATATAAAGGAATCTAGACGTCTCAAGTTGACTGGCCATTAAGATTTTACTTGTGAAGGTTAAAGCTTAGTTTTCAAGGTTTAAAGACCGATCATGAATGACAGAGGCAAGGGACAGTGACATTTTCCTAGCAAGCTGGACAATGCCCTAGAGATTGACCCTATATACATATAATTAGCACCCAAAACCCTTCTCCATCTAGGACCAGGAAGAGCTAGACAATGGCAGCTAAACAATCAGCAGGCACTCCCATCCTTACCTCACAAGGTTGGTGAGGTTGCAGCCAGTAAAGGAACTAACGAATCTGAACGGAACTCGAAGCCCAGTCTGACGATCATCAGTCAGGGACGTTTGTTTGAAATCTTATACTTAATGTCTTCTACTACATTTCAAATACAGATTAATATCATTATTTATCAGGTTGCAACCCTGATTAAGAAACCAAAACTATTTTCAAGCAGCCCAGTACGGAGAAAAAAAATAGTATAATGGTCTAAAAAGTCACTTACGAGCGGTATAGGCAGACAACGACTGTTGATAACTCAGCCAGTATAATAATGGGCTCTCTACCCTTCACCTGCAACTCCTTAGCTAAAAAGGACGGTTCACTTGCAGACCCTATTGGAACACGCCGGTCTTGAGCGGGTCTCGAACTCCGCCTAACATCACCCACACCACCAACTAAAATAAAAAGGTCACTGGAGGTCATGACCCGATTCTAAGATCCAAAACAGCCAAGCATGTCATTCTCGATAACTAAGACTATTGTATATTTCAATTTGTAACCCGACATGAAAAATGTTTTATCTTTTCATGAAGTCAACCAAAACACATGAAAAAAATTAGAATTGACTTCTACCAAATCAAAAAATAAGATTAACAAAGTTGATGTTTCCTTCGACTGCAGCGAAATTGGACGCGATCTGTATCTATCGCTGATAATGAGTTTGAAGTTAATAAGGAAAAAAAAAAAAAAAGAAAAACTGAACCCTGGCAATTTCACGGCCGAGAAAATTCATGTGTGATTCACGCCAGACACTTTTATAACAACCTTTTTATTTTTTACTTAATTTTGACACGTCTCTAATGAGTTCTTTTTTTCCATGTAAGAACGTCGAGATGGCAAGCAATATAAGAGAGAAGATTGGGAAGGCGAGAAGATTATGCAATTTCAAGTCAAATCACGAGATTAGATAATATGAGAAATGAGGTTAACGTCTTATGGGAAGAGTTTAAGAATGAGATCGTTCAAAGTTGAGTTAGATAGATTGAAGAATAAGAGATAAACGATTAAGGAGGTGAGGATGAGAGAAGAATCGAGAAAGGTAATTCTAGGTTAGAGAAGAAGCGAAAAAGCAATTTCTAGAAAATCAAGGGTGAAAATGTTTGATAAAATCGAGAGAAAAGATTATTGAGACGATAAGTGATTGGATGAGAATTTTACAGAAAATGTGAGAAATGAGGTACAGGGCAAGAAGTGAGTACGAAGATTGTGGAAAACGTTATATGATATAATTTCAATGGGAATTAAAAAACTGGAGAAATATAAAGATTAGAAAGTGAGGAAAGAAGAAATACCGAGGATGATTATCAGGAAGGTAAGAAAAGGGCACACCAAAAGGAACACGATAATTTTATATACAGTACAAGGAAAAAGTGATTATGATTAAATGATACATAATAAAGCAATCAGAGATTTCACACCTCAACCAATGAATGTTGACAACATTTTACTCGAATCTACGGACGAAACACGCATATTTCCATATGATTGACATTGAATTAGTCAACCATTTACTGTAATATTTTACTAAAGTCTACGGTAAGACCATACCTTGTTTCGCATGTTTACCGTAGATGGTGCAAAGTGCAATGTTGATTCATAATCGTGATCTTGAGCCGGATCACCTTTAAAAATTAATGGATTCTTCAGAAGCATAATTTTCTCAGTTTCCAAAATTTGGCAAAAATCCAGCAAGAAATAAATAAATAAATCAATAAATGAACACAGGTAAAAACATAACCTCCTTGACGGAAGTAATAAGGGTGAAAACAATGGGTTTTTGACGAACTGACGAAAAATCAACAGAAAATGTTGAGATTGGAAAATTATATTAGAAGTGACTAAAGAGGACCATATGATTGGGTGCATAATGAGAATAATATAGAGGACGATTATTAGGAAAAAAATGAGATTCCGAAGGGCACGAAGACATGTATTAGAAAAGGAGAATATGATAAAAATCTAAAATAAAGGGGAGTGCGTAAGTATAGTAGAGATATAGATATAATACATTTGAATTGGATAATGAAGACAGAGGGAGGAAATCTACCTGGACTGGTACATTATTCACGATATTCCATTCGCAAGCAAGCGTTTATTGAAAGTAATAGATAATTTTTATGACTTTATAAGTAATAATAATAATAATAATAATAATAATAATAATAATAATAATAATAGTAGTAGTAGTAGTAGTAGTAGTAGTAGTAGTAGTAGTAGTAGTAGTAGTATGAATCAAATTATGACTATATAAATAAATAATAATAACAATAATATTAGTAGTAGTAGTAGTAGTAGTAGTAGTAGTAACGACACCCTTAAAATGCTGGAAGATAAATTAAATACATTTAGAACAATTCCACGGCAAAAATCATTATTGAAAACGATGCTGGTCGAAAATTATAAATAAAAACAAATAAAATATTTGTTTCCCAAAATTTTCGAATAACGGTGACGAACAAAATACACCTCTTTTATCTCCTGCGAAGGGTTATGAAAATCAGGTGGAAGGGAAAAATAAGATTTTTTTTTTCACGTTTCTCAACTGTCTTGGCTTAATAACTTAAACAAGCGGGAAGAAGACGAGTTTTTGAAAATGTGATGCAATAAAAAACAATATCTTTCAGATTTTGTAGATTTGTGAACAAATCCCTTAGAGGAATATTGGTAGTAAAAAAGCAGGCCAGGACTAGAAATGAAACTATTAGAGAGATTACTCTAGTGCCATATGTGGATAAGATCATGATGAGGGGTAGATGGAGATGGTTTGGGCATGCTCTTCGCACTCCCCAAGAGAGGTAAGTTCACTAAATTTTCAACTCTGCTCCACAAGACATTAGAACAGTTGAAAGATCCAGGCCTACATGGCTGAGGACTATGAAGCGTTCCCCAAGAGAGATTAGTTCACCAAATTTTCAACTTGGCTCCACAAGACACTAGAACAGTTGGAAGACCCAGGCATACATGGCTGATGACTATGAAGCGTTAAGTAGGAAATGATGATTGGAGAAGTATCGATTTAAAAGCTCAAGATAAGACGACTGGCGAATTTTAACCG
>NC_090737.1:10383836-10386336 GCF_036898095.1 Palaemon carinicauda
CCCAAATAAATAAAATTACATTAGGTTAGTCGTCTCCTCATTTTCGATATATAACATCATATAGCACACTGATATGGCTTCTATCTCATGTGTTCTGAATTTGGCAACAGCTTGAGCAAGTTGTTGAAATAATGATTATTTGATAAACCGCATTAAAAATGCCTTTTTCATGAAACAAAACTGCAATTAATCATACCTGAAAATACTAACAATGATAAAAATTTAAGTGAAAGAGATACCATCTCTAAATTGAGGTATTTTAACATTCCAAATTGAGGCATTTTAACACTCCAAATTGAGGTATTTTAACATTCCAAATTGAGGTATTTTAACACTCCAAATTGAGGTATTTTAACATTCCAAATTGAGGCGTTTTTAACACTCCAAATTGAGGTATTTTAACATTCCAAATTGAGGCATTTTAACACTCCAAATTGAGGTATTTTAACATTCCAAATTGAGGTATTTTAACACTCCAAATTGAGGTATTTTAACATTCCAAATTGAGGCGTTTTAACATTCCAAATTGAGGTATTTTAACATTCCAAATTGAGGTATTTTAACACTCCAAATTGAGGTATTTTAACATTCCAAATTGAGGCGTTTTAACATTCCAAATTGAGGTATTTTAACATTCCAAATTGAGGCGTTTAATCATGGTCGTAAAGAATATAAGACAAAAAAAAATTGAATTACCTTAATATTCTGTGGTTTGACTTCCAGAGAGAAGAAGAGTGTCTGGAAAGAAAAAGAAAATGTATGATACATTGTTAAATCTATTACTCTTTTATTATAATAAAAGCAATTGAACGAGTTACTGATTGATCAAGAATTCACTAACATAACAATTACTAAGATCACCGACACTGTATAACTAAAAACAACATTCATCAAATAACAAAGATATAGTTGTCAGCATTCTTTACTAACTAGAAAATTAAAAGCAAATTAAAAAGTTCACACACACACACACACACATATATATATATATACATATATATATATATATATATATATATATATATATATATATATATATATATATATATATATATATATATACGCACATGTGTGTGTTTTGCCTGATTCATGGGGAAATTAACATTAACTCTCACTGATGAAAATAATTCCTAAAACCACTCGCAACTAATTAATTATTGGCAAATCTTCCAATTTGGAAGGCACCGTTGATTATGCAAATTTTTCTAGCTCCCCTCACAGTATAAGCTTCCCCATAAAAATAAATCTACAACCAAATATTCAATGTATGCAAAAGAAAATTTCAGATCTGAGATGTCAGTTAAGTACTGTGTATCACTTCGATATATTCATTTAACAAAAATAAATAAAATAAATAACAACGCGTATATTAAAAAATAATCTAACCAATATTATTTTCAATCTGTTAAATGTAATCATTTCTAAACCAAATTTGAGATTAAGAATGGGAGCCTCCCTCAACAGTTGATCACAATCAGCTAATTACTAAAAAATTTCTATGAATGAAGCCTTACAGTTTAGTTTTCTCTGGTGACTTTTCAATTAACTGTCAATATCATTATTGCATGCCTAACTGCATCCCTATCTGCATAAGCAGAATGATACAGCCACCTGACTACTAATGTGGTAACGTGTTCGGCTAGCATTCGGATAATAGCAGATCGATCCCAGTCGGGACCATGAGTTCTCTTGCTTCTTGGGGGTACACTCGGGCGCACTATCCCATATAATTTCCCTTTCTCCTGTTTTGTTAAAAAATTTGTAGTTTATAAAGGATATATTTGTTTAGGTGTTGTTACCATTCTTGAAATACTTTATTTTACCTTGTTTCCTTTCCTCACTCGGCTATTTTCCCTGTTGGGGTCCCTGCTTTTCCAACTAGGGTTGTAGCTTGCCCTGCTGACAGAACTGATGAAACTGGGACTGAAACCAGACACCTTTACCTTTACAATCGACTAGGAATAAAATTTCTTCGACAAGCATCCTCTAACAGTCTAACTGTCACCACCAGGCCAGCTGGTCTGTAGCCCTCGGCTGAATATAATCAAATGGAATCGCCAGCTAAATATCAAGAACCTCCGTTGTATAATGGAATTTCCCCTCCACAATTATGTTTTAAATACCACCAAATAACAGACCTTAGCAAACCGTTGAACTATAAAGGTTAATCAGTTTCTTCCACACGGAGTCTTCCACGATGGCCAATATTTGTGTTACTTATATAAAGGTTTTATAAAGTGTTTATCCGTTTAAACCTTCATTGCTTTCTGTTATTTACTTCCAATTTGTGCTCTTATATCAACTTTCGCCTATCTGGGTTTTTTAATTTTGCCTTGCTAAATTCATAGGATCAACCGCCAGAATATGGTTTGGGCATGCTCTCCAAACTCCCCAAGAAAGATTAGTTCACCAAACGTTTAACTGGGTTCCACAAGGCACTAGAACAGTTGGAGGCCCAGGCCTACATGGCTGAGGACAATGAAGCGTGAAGTAGATGATG
>NC_090737.1:10393836-10398836 GCF_036898095.1 Palaemon carinicauda
GGCAACCGACCCCCCAACGTAGGGATAATAATTTCATCAAATCAATCCATTTTCGCGATAAGGGAAATGAAAAACCTATATAAAGTATTGGTGATGAAAATTGGGTAAAAAAGAGGGACTATTAAACCTTTTTGTATGAAATGGATTTTTATTTGTGATGTTTCGTAATTTTTTACTACTTAAATGACGAAGGAAGGAGTATGTTTTCATTCCTTTCCTGGTTCATAGTTATATAGCATTATTATTATCAATATTGCTGTTGTTATGGTTGCTGTTTTAGAAAACATATGATCTTAGGTATGAAAATGACGAATGAAGGCAAATAATTTCATAGTAAAAGCCTTAAATAGAATGAAATGTTAATCAGATCACTAAAATATAACAAAATGACAAGAAAAAAATGAGTAAATCAGCAAACAAATGAAGAAACACAACGAAACCGCAATAAAATGCCCCCCCCCAAAAAAAAAAAAAAAAAAAAAAAAAAACTAGAACAATTAATATGTAAAACCTTTTGTTTACTAATTTATATTTTATCTTAATTGGTCTTCCACAGGAAAGGTTATCCTTACTGTACAATACGCTTCTTACTAAAATAATTTAAAAGGAAAAGTTTGCTTTCGTATATGCTCACTGGGTTTTATATAATGATAAAACCAAGTTATTGTGAGAAAAGGAAATGTGAACACCGGGTCGATCCTGAGAGAGAGAGAGAGAGAGAGAGAGAGAGAGAGAGAGAGAGAGAGAGAGAGAGAGAGAGAGAGAGAGAATCTTTTAATGCTTTATAAATTCAGTTGTTTGTCAACAAGTAATGTAGCAATAAATACTGAAAATGTAGTCTGGTGAGATTCTGAACCGTAAAAAGAGACATTATGAATGTGGGGAGTATTCATCCTTTTTGCGAATATACAAACAGTTTTTGGTCCTTGTGTTCTTATGAATGAACGAACAATTATATTTGCCTGTGTTTTTCCTAGTCGAGGAACCGATATAGTTCCCTGTGCTTTTACGAATAAATGAATCGAAATAGTTCCCTGTACTTTTATGAATAAATGTACCTATGTAGTTCCCTATGTTTTTACAAATAAAAGAAATTATATAATTTCCAGTGCTTTTACGAACTAATAAACAGATATAGTTCCCTGTGCTTTTACGAATAAATGAAACGAAACAAATTCCAGTGCTTTTACGAACAAATACACTGATATAATTTCCAGTGCTTTTAAGAACAAATAAACCGATATACTGTAGTTCCCTCTGCTTTTGCGAATAAATAAACGATATAGTTACCTGTGCTTTTACGAACAAATAAATCGATATAGTTCCCTGTGCTTTTACGAACAAATAAATCGATATAGTTACCTGTGCTTTTACGAATAAATGAAACGGTATAATTTCCTTTGGTTTTACGAACAAATAAACCGAAATAGTTCCCTGTACTTATACGAATGAATGAACCGATATAATTCCCTGTGCCTTTAAAAATAAATATAACGATAAAATTCCCAGTGCTTTTATGAATAAATGAACCGATATAGTTCCATGTGCTTTACGAATGAATGGAGTGATATAGTTTCCTGTGCTTTTAAAATAAATGAAACGATATAATTTCTAGTGCTTTAACGAAAAAATTAAACAATATAATTTCCTTTGGTTTTACGAATAAATGAGACGAAATAAATTCCAGTGGTTTTACGAAAAATTACACTGATATAATTTATAGAGCTTTTAAGAACAAATAAACCTATATAAATACCTGTGCTTTTACGAATAAATTAACCGAAATAGTTACCTGTGCTTTTATGAATAAATAAATCGATATAGTTACCTGTGCTTTTATGAATACATGAAACGATATAATTTCTAGTGCTTTAATAAAGGAGATAGTAGAGGGTGGAAATTCTTTCTTACCAACAAGGAGAGTATCTTACCACAATCCGATAGAGATCGTTCTTGAAACACTGCACAAAGTTACGAAGCATGACCAGCTTATATAGAGCCAGTCCCACCCACACCGGATAAAATACGAGAGTTAAGTATTAGAGCCCAGATTAACACCACTTCCTCGAGAGACCCTATGAAAGTCTGATGCGAATGGCAATGGGTCACAATGAAACCCAACAGTCATTGCAGAAAGCGAATGCTCGTCGTAATTCTAAAAGCAAAATAGTTGGAAAGAAATATAAAAGAGCAGAAGTATTTTTCTCCCTTTCGTCTCCTAAGTGGAACTTTGAAGACAATCCTCCTTTATGGGTCATGAAACAGGAGTAAAAGTAAGTCCTAAAAGAGCCTTCGTTAATGGCCTCCTGTGGTCCGGCCATCACCACTTGCAAAGGGCCTTATGGGACACGAGTGAAGGATCTTATAAGGACCTTAGGCTGCGGAGAAGCAAAGGGATTCCGGCCAGTTTTCCGTTTTTATAGGTTACGTGGTTTGGGGATACTCGGAGACTCGCTCGAGGAGGAGGAGGAGGAGGGGTAAGAAGGAGGAGGAAGAGAAGGAGGAGTAAGAAGAACGGAGAGGAAGAATAGGAGAATGTAATTATGAGTTGACGAGGTGAGAGTAATGATATTGATTGTTCGATCTATTTCACTGGCGTCAATATCAAAGATTACATATGCTGAACTGGTGTGAAAAAAAATTAAAATATAATAAAGAGGACGAGAGAGTTAAATTGTCATGCTAATAAAAAATACTAATATGAAAGAATTAAAAAGGGATACGAAAAGGATCAAATGAAATATGAGATTTGTTAAAGACTAATTTTTAATGTCCTGATGACAGAGGGTAATATGGATTCCATTCATTAAGGGTTGTCACATTATGTGAGAGCTGTACTAGGGAAATAATTACCAAATTATCCCAAATCATCATCGCCATCATGACCCAAGTATTGTGCTTTCTCACTATAAAATGATTAAAAAAACAATCCTTTATTATTGTTACTATACTCATGATCATCATTACTTTCATTACCAGTGTACTTGATCCGTCAGAATTAAATATTTATATGGATATGCATACCTACTTACACTCACAGATTCAACCATTTCCACCCATCCCCATTTCCTGACGACAACATCACAGTTGTGGTTTCTGGGTGTAGCTCATGGGGTAGTCCCTCTCACCAGTGTAAGAATACTCCCTCTTCCCCTTACCCGAGGGATGGGGAGTGATTGAGTAGTTATACGAATGTCAATGCAGCTCAGCGTGATCGACTATTATATATATATATATATATATATATATATATATATATATATATATATATATATATATATATATATATATATATATATATATATATATAGCCAGACTTGTTCATTATTATTATTATTATTATTATTATTATTATTATTATTATTATTAGTAGTAGTAGTAGTAGTAGTAGTAGTAGTAGTAGTAGTAGTAGTAGTATCTAACAGGCCCTTCTTACTTGTACTTTTTTCATTTAAATATTATGTGTATATAGAAATTGACAAAAACAGATGCTGTTTTCTTATGTATAAAAAATGTAAGCAAACAGCCAGTAATGCAACTATTTCGTAACTATAAAAAATAAAAAAATAAATGAGAAAAGCGTTTAAAGAAACATTATGAACCATACGTGTACAAAAGAAAATTACACAATAATGACTAACAACTGATATTTGCTTCTATGACAAAGAAAAAAGTTAAAACTCAAGTCCATATGAAAGGTTAATGTTTAATATTCAATCATTTTTTTTTTTTTGCGTATTTTGTTTAAAACCTCAGTAGCAAGGCATACATTGTACGAAATAGGGTAAGAAATATGTTAATAAAGGAACCATAGTAAGAGATATAGATATTTGTAAATATCATAGATCTTCACAAAACCAACTGTAAGAATTATACTGTTCTTAACATTGGTTCCTGGGACTCTTCACGTATAATTATTCTTATAATTTCATAGCTAATAATAAATAGTTAATAAAAACCCCATACGTTTTAAATTGTGTGTAATTCTACTTCTTGCATTAGAAAAATATGTATGTTGACAGTGATCATAAATATTAGTAACTCATTCCAATTTTATGTCATGGATATAATTAGGTAAATTACTACAGACATTATGGGAAATGAATTTAGTTTAATCTAATTAAACTGAATAAAAGTTTACCATAAGGAAGTTGCAAGACGATTCAACTAACTATTGGCCAATATGAAATTACTAGCATTTCACATCTCAACGATGTCATTATTGAATGAATATACCTAATTAGTGAAAAGGTCGTCCATTTCACAGCTCATGATATGGATAAGGCAATCCTGATTTCTGGATGATTGCATTGTTCAATTCTGACAAAATATAAACAATTTGTCTGGAATAGGTTATTTTCAAGCCTTTCAGTGAGCTGAAGGAGGTACAGTAGTTTAAGTACATTATTAAAATTTGCCGTAGAAAAAAAAAAAAAACGGTAACAATCCTGGAATAAATGTTACCAGATATTTACTTTTAAAAAAAACCGATATATTGACGTAAAGGAGTGATATTACAGTCACTAACCCGTAAAGGATAATAACGAAGTAGGGTAAAAATTACGGTCGTCGGTATTTTACTGAAATCCGGGTGAGAACAGTATAGTTTTACTGAGAATTTCCCTTTAAAATTACGATTTTTTAACCGTGTATGATAATGTATTTCAGTGATACGTTCCATCAATCTACATACGTACTGAGTAAGTATCAATTTAAACGAAATAAGTCGTTCGTGGATAAGAATGTACTTCACAAAGGCTAAGCAATTTTCTAGATATGATAACACGTTCATTGTATGTGACATTATGAAGTACCACAGGATGTTTATCTTTAACATGGAAAATTCTGGGTTAGGTGGCAAAAGCTTTATGGAGTGACTGACCAGATTTTGTAAGGTATGTTTGGATGAGTGAAAGATTCCAAACTAAGAACATATAAAAATTATAATCCTTTTCAAAGGGTTTCGAATAATCGGAATTTGAATTCGGCAAGGTGAAATG
>NC_090737.1:10403836-10411336 GCF_036898095.1 Palaemon carinicauda
TAACAGAAGAGTAATAGGGTTCTTATACATGATATAGATTTTATGTAAAGAGACTATTTTCATGTCATGGGCTATGCAAAATAGCTAAGAAACTATCCCAAAGATGAGGTGGTGTAAACAATTATAAATTTTTAAGCATTCTCTTTAGTGTTTTTTTTTTTTTTAAATTCTTTATGAGAAACTCCATCAGGTATCTGATGTGTTTAGATAAATACAGATGTTAAGGGAAGGATGTTCTATCAACATAAGTTATATTTTATCTCATTCCCAAAGAATCTGAAGATACATAGACGCTACTAAATGATGCCTGACAATCTAGCAACATGTGTCAATTATATGAGAAATTTTGAAGAATGAAAATAGATCGTCTCTCACACTCTCTCTCTCTCTCTCTCTCTCTCTCTCTCTCTCTCTCTCTCTCTCTCTCTCTCTCTCTCTCTCTCTCTCTCTCTCTCTCTCTCTCTCATTAGCCGTACTTGACAAAATATCTGCTCGCAGGACTAAAAATTCCACATACAACTCAATCTGAATTGTTGAGGCAGTAATTTGAATATCGCATACCGAGTTTCATAACCAGTATTCTCTCTCTCTCTCTCTCTGCAATGCTGCTAGTGATTTTTTCTATCCTACTTTGCACAAGCTAACAAAGTTAAGGTTCGGCATAACTCATCCAATCAAGGTACGAGTCTTCGGCTTAAAGTTCCAGTATGTGCAGTCTTTTATTTATTGTCTATTTTTCATTTCAAAGAAGTGAGAGGAAGTTTGATCGGATAACAAAGGCAATCTCAATGTATATTTTTTTCTCTTATAAATTACCTAGAAGGAAACTTGACTTCTCACTGATGGAAAATTATGAAGGTAAAAAACTATACATTCATTTATATATATATATATATATATATATATATATATATATATATATATATATATATATATATATATATATATATATATATATACATATATATATATATATATATATATATATATATATATATATATATTTCTGTATATATATACACACATATATATATATATATATATATACATATATATATATATATATATATATATATATATATATATATATATATATATATATATATATATATATATATATGATATTCTGTGATCACTTTTAAGAAAAACAAGAAAATTTTCACTTCACATATACAATATAGTTTAAAAGTTTGAATTACGTATGATCCCTCTAGCAGAAAACTTCCCGCATCAACTCAAAAGGCTCACCAGCAGTACGTTGAATTCTCTTACACACACTACACCATTCAGCTATGTCTGGCCCATACTCTTGCAATCAACCTTTTAATTTTATTATCATTATTCGAATTACTTGCTAAGCTAGAACCCTAGTTGGAAAAGCAGGATGCTACAATTTATGCCCAGGGGCCCCAACAGGGAAAATAGCCCAGTGAGGAAAGGAAACAAGGAAAAATAAAACATTTCAAGAACAGTAAGAAAAAAAAACATTAAAATATAAATATAAACTATAAAAACTTTAACAAAACAAGAGGAAGAGAAATAAGAAAGTGGCCACTGAAAACATACATTTCACCTCCATAGCCAAATCACTAATGTTATGAACTACAAATATAACGAATGGAAGAAGATAAATGTCTAGAGATGAAATGTGAATAATTGAACTGAAGGAAATGACCTTTAAATACAGGATAGGCTTCTGCTACTGCCAACATTCACTTCTGTGGGGTTCCAGGAAAAGAGAAAAGAGAGTAATAGCTTCACACCGTTCTACATGGCCTAAAATTCACCAAATAACCCAAGAATTTACCACCTCAATAATTCGTACTAATGGTGCAAAAGTAAATGTATTTCTCTATGTACTCCTACACATAATGAATTTTCTATAAAAGCCAGAATATATTCGTCTTTTGGTCATCAACACGTACTTCTGGGGATATGGTTGTTGGCCCAATAGATGTTCAAGGAATGTATGCCTCGTATTGTGTGTGTGTGTGAGAGAGAGAGAGAGAGAGAGAGAGAGAGAGAGAGAGAGAGAGAGAGAGAGAGAGAGAGAGAGAGAGAGAGAGAAAATCATACGGCAATTCTGATATGAGAGATACATAAAATACAAGCAACTCAAAAATAATATTAACATAAAATATAATTAAATTTGAAGGATTATTTGACTAACTGTAATGTACTTAAATTTTAAGATTCATTTGACTACCTGTTTGATATTAAGAGAATGGGTTACAATCAAAAGACGAATATCTGCAGCCTTTGCAGAGAATGGATTTTCAGTCCAAAAGATACCTTACTTTTCTTTAATGATTCTTATGGCTACAAAACTAATTCTGCAAATAACTCGGACCAAAAAACATAGCCGCGAATTACATGATTGCTATTAGAGTAAAGTGTTGTTAGTAATAGTAAACAAATTAGAGGGGCACTCAAGAGAGCGCAGACCTACGCCACGGCAGCTTATTTTTCGACCTTTTGCTCGACCTTGACCATTGACCTTTACATGTATCAATTGGTGTGGATTTTCATACACTCAAATATGAACCAAGTTTGAAGTCTCTGACAGCGACGTTCAAACTTATGTCTGATTACGTGAATTGGACATTTTGATTGACCGCCACCTTGATCTTTGACCTTGGCCTTCCAATATACAGTCAGTTCAGCTTTTTACAAAACAATGAATCCCTGTAAGTTTCATTACTCTAAGATTACAATTGTGGTCAGGAAGCTGTTAAAAAACAAACACACACACACACAAAACGAGACGAAAACATAACCTCCTCCCAACATCGTTGACGGAAGTTTTTCTTTCAAACCAGAATTTGCTGCTTGGCAATTTTTAAATACGTTTTGAGTTTCTAAGTATCTTCTCCATTCCCTCTCGTTGTCTATGTGTGTTAGTAACCTGTCCATCGATTTCCTTCAAACGTTCCCAAGCAAAGATCCATCATTTACAAATATTGCAAGAGGTAAACCTAGGCGTGGCTGTGCTTGCATAAGAAAGTCAATATTTCCTCAAGCACTTGCGAAATTCACCCGTTTACTTCAACATTTGTAAATAGTCCATCTACTGACTGACACCAGCAATGGAGTAGAATGTAACTTACATATATCTATGAAAGATTTATATTAGTATTATTGTTCTTAAGCTTCTCTTGTAGTTTCTTCTCATTTTCTTTCCTCACTTGGCTATTTTTTCCTTGTTGGACCTCTTGGGCCTACAGTATCCTGCTTTTCCAATCAGGGTTGTAGCTTAATTGATAATAATAATAATAATAATAATAATAATAATAATAATAATAATAATAATAATAATAATAATAATAATCAGAAAAAGAGACTTACAACTCGAGTGTTTTCGTAAAAAAACCTTGAATATGATATAAAACTCACCAGTTCTCAGAGAATAAAATATACTTTGTTACTTACAAGATCTTTTTGTCAATGTCATTATTATTACCTTTGACACTTCCTTGGGACTGACATGAGAGCATGACCTCTGCTGAGAGATGCATGGATACATACTATAATTCTTTTAAGTAATTTTTTTCCAACGTGAATTGGATTAAATGGTTGACGCTATTTTTTCACAATTTTTACAATAAAAAAAAAAGGAAGAAAAAAAAATTGCTTATTATATAAATATTTGTAATGCAAAATTTAAATACCGTATTTAAGCTTTCAAGAAATGAATAAGGAGTGACATATATATTTAAACTCTTGACTTTTAAAAATTACATGAGTGTATTCAATAAAAATGGCACTTTAATACATCATATAATGAATATCACTGATATCAACATATCGTCAATACAATCTTGAGCACCAACGATACGAATTGCATACTAATGTATCAACCAGAAATAGATGATTGTAATGACACAACAGCGTTATCATTATAGATGGAATTAAAAAAATATATAAATTACGATTTATACGACTAAACCTACGCCTGTTACAATAAAAAAATAATAACATACGATGAGATAGACAGGAACAGAATCATCTAGCTCCATTTAATCACGAATTCTCTATTAGAAGCACTTTTATTTGAATTGATACATAATAAAAGATCTCTCTCTCTCTCTCTCTCTCTCTCTCTCTCTCTCTCTCTCTCTCTCTCTCTCTCACACGCAATCTCTCAAGCTCTCACTCTCCTCGTGAGGCAAAAACCCTAGCAATCTTCCAGGAAGATGTTGAATTAATTATCATTCTGCCCCGAAGGAAAATTGTGACTTTTTAGGTAACCCGGTTAATCTCGCACCCTTAATATAGCGGTGGTTCTGTTTACATTATCATATTAATCACACTTCCATTAAGACAAAATTCTCACGGTAGCTTTGTTCTTTATCCTGACCTTAGTTATTGTGGGTTTTCTGTTTGCTTCAAGTTTTTTGTAACGTTTTGATTACAATTGCTTTTTACCAATACGTTTGAGCCCTTTTAAAGGATTTCCTTATCATTTTCCATTGTCAGATTATTATTATTATTATTATTATTATTATTATTATTATTATTATTATTATTATTATTTACTAAGCCACAACTTTAGTTGGAAAAGCAGGATGCTATAAGCCCAGGGGGCTCCAACAGGGAAAATAGCCCAGTGAGGAAAGGAAACTAGGAAAAATAAAATCTTTTAAGAACAGTAATAACATTACAATAAATATTTCCTATATAAACTATAAAAAACTTTAACAAATCACGAGGAAAAGAAATTAGAGAGAATAGTGTACCCAAGTGTACCCTCAAGCAAGAGAACTCTAACCCAAGAGACAGTGAAACAGCATGGTACATAGGCTATGGCACTACCCAAGACTAGGAAACAATGGTTTGACTTTGGAGTGTCATTCTCCTAGAGGAGCTGCTTACCATAGATAAAGTCTCTTCTACCCTTACCATAAGGGAAGTAGCCAATGAACAATTACACTGCAGTAGTTAACCCTTTGGGGAAGAAGAATGATTGTAAGTACTCTCCTTGTCTCTTTTTTGCAACTACCACAATAGTAGAAAAACTACTACTACTACTACTACTACTACTACTACTACTACTACTACTACTACAACGACAACAGCAATTACAATAGCAATAAAAATAATAATGATAAAAATAATAATAATAATGATAACAACAACAACAATAATAATAATAATAATAATAATAATAATAATAATAATAATAATAATAATAATAATAATAATAGCGCTTTTCCTTTATCCTTTCTGTATGGATGTCATTTAGGACATTTAACGATTTAATGTATGACACGGCCCTTGTCTCTTCCCTTTAAATTGTCAAAATTTATACATTGATATCAGATGATGACGTCATCAGGTCATAGAAATGAGTACAATAAAACCATACAAAAGCATTCTTTGAAAATAATACTAATGAAGTAAATGATGTATGGGATGTTAAGGAATAAGAAAGAATTCGACTTAAAAAGTGTTGGGAATAAACCAATAAGAGCCAAACAATTGAAATGATTTGGAGTGATATTTAAAGATTAAGTGCTGACGATAGGTAGAAAGTGGTTATGCAGTCAGATGTACACATTAACATTCACACACAACCACACACACACACACACACATATATATATATATATATATATATATATATATATATATATATATATATATATATATATATATATATATACACATATAGGCCTATGTATATGTGTATATATATATATATATATATATATATATATATATATATATATGCATATATATATTTATATATATGCATATATATATTTATATATATACATATATATGTATATATATACATATATATACATATATATGTATATTGTATATATATTTATATATTACATACATATATATATCATGCATATGTATAATATATATACATAATACATATACATACATACATACATACACACACACACACACACACACACACATATATATATATATATATATATATATATATATATATATATATATATATATATATATATATATAATCAAATTAGCGGGGTTGCAAGAAGGTCGAGATTAGAGCAAATATTACTACTGCTAAGTACATCAAATACAATGCAAAACCAGAAGAATTTTTTCGAAGATTTGTAATATCAACGAACACGAGAAACTCCTTAGAGTCTATAATTATTTGAGGTGAATGCTAAGATCAGTAAATGACTCCATGATGACGCCAGTGGTGGTCTGCAGTGTAGGGAGACAAGAGAAGCAGATATCCAAAATCCTGATTTAAAGAGAACAGCTTCGATTACGTTAAAGTACTGATATGTAACAGGGCACCTCAGATCTGGTTCTCACTGCCAGACCAAGCAGTAGAATCAAACGAGGCAAGGCAATTGCTGAAGAGCTACTGTGAAATTTCCATAACAAAGCTTAGGATGTTTTCAGTAAGGAAAAGGTCATAATGAAAGATGGATATTATTATTATTATTATTATTATTATTATTATTATTATTATTATTATTATTATTATTATTATTATTATTATTATTATTACCTTCGCAAACGAAGTTAGGAGGAGGTTATGTTTTCGCACCTGTTTGTCTGTTTGTCCGTATGTCTATGTTTGTTTGTGAATAACTTCCTGACCACGATTTTACTCATAAATAGTGAAGCTTTCAGGGATTAATAGTTATGTTGAGACGTGGAAGTGATTCAATTTTGAAAGTCCTAGGTCAAAGGTCAAGGTCAAGCAAAAGCTCGACCAAATTAACCCTAAGCTAAATCCCAAGTTCGCGCACGGTTGTCACACAGACGTCAAATACACTTACGGTCTAAATTGATTCTAGAAAAGGCAAGGTAGTTTCGAGAAATAAGCTACCGTGGCGGAGGTCTGCACACTCAGGGTGTTTTCTATTATTATTATTATTATTATTATTATTATTATTATTATTATTATTATTATTATTATCTAAAACACACGGTTTCTTGAATTACAAAATAGGGAAAGGTTATCAAAATACTAAGCTGGTAAACAATGAAAACCTAAATAGTAAACAACAATGAGCACTGTAAAATGTTTTACATACTGTATCTGTAAATACAATGAGTGTTTCTGTGGTCGTAATTACTGGATAGACATTACTGCCACAAATACTTCTAACAATAATGGATAAATTGTTAATTCCGAAGGTACGTAAATATTTCTATTGAACGGTTATGTCGAATTAATTAATTCCTGGAAATAAACCTGAGAATCAATTTCTATGAGCAAGGCACTTTGAGAACATACATAAGTACGCAAGCGAAAGCTCACACACCCACGCACACACTCACTGACACACCTACACACACCTACACACACACACACACACACACGTATATATATATATATATATATATATATATATATATATATATATATATATATATATATATATATATGTGTGTGTGTGTGTGTAAATGTATATACATATACTATATACAGTATGTATATTGAGAGAGAGAGAGAGAGAGAGAGAGAGAGAGAGAGAGAGAGAGAGAGAGAGA
>NC_090737.1:10416336-10423836 GCF_036898095.1 Palaemon carinicauda
CGCTCATGAATGGCATAGGAATGGGACTGTTACATAGCTCTATCGAGCAGGACAATGCCCTAGAGACTGACCATATATATATGATCAGCACCCAAGCCCGTTCTCCACCCCAGCTAAGATCATGGAGGCCCCGACAATGGCTGCTGATGACTCAGCAGATAGACCTATAGGCTCCCCAAAACGCCCTCTCCTTAGCTCACAAGGATGGTGAGGTTGCAGAGACCAAAGGAACTTATGAGTTTGAGTGGAACTCGAACCCCAGTCTGGCGTTCACCAGTCAGGGACGTTACCAGATCCGCCACCACATGAACGAACTGACACGTCAAGGAATTTATTCTGTAAGATGATAAAACTAAGACTCTGATGAATGAATAAGTACTTTAAAATAATCTGAATCGAGATGGAATGACCATAACAATTTGAAGGTCAAAGAAAATTACCTATATGTTAGGAAATTCACTTCTTTAAAGGTATAATGAATCTGTGGAAATGTTGTTGAAAATTCGAGTTATCTAACCATACAGTAAAATAAAGGGCACAATAATGCACAAAAAAATAAACAGACCCAAGAACAAACATAAAAAGAAATGAGACGACAAATGTGACTGTCCTTGTAACTTGGCGAAAAATAACCTTAGAACTTCGTGAAACAACGAAACCTCTCTTCAATGCTGAGAAAACTTTGAAGTATTTACATTGCCAAAAGGCAAACATGGAACCGGTATGAAGAATTTTTTTTTGTTTACTTAGAGTCGAAAGGTGCTGTGAGTTTGGTTCTTCCTGAGATTAAGGTCAAGGAAAGGGGAAAACCAAGAGCCACAAGGAATTGGAAACTTTCAAAAAAGAATTCTAAAAAGAACATTAAAAGTCCGCTATAACATGTGGTTCATTCTAAATCACATACAAACTCTGGCAACGACAAAGACGAAGAGCATGTGAACCTTAACTAAGTTTACTAACCCAATTACACGGTCTAACAACTTTACTATGAACTCAATCATAACTCAGTCAGCAGATTGCATACGATATACAGGCCTGTCTTTAAAATACTGGTTAACAGCATCTCATAAGGCTAATGTTGTCTAATAAAGGAAATGCTATTATATATATATATATATATATATATATATACACACACAAAGTATAACAATTGCCGCCGTTTCCAGTGCACTACAGGACAAGGGCCTCACAAATGTCCTCATTCACGTCTGGGGTTTGGCCAGTTTTCATCACCACGCTGTCGAGTGCGGAATGGTGATAGTGAGGGACTTCACTCAGATCGCTCAGAGCAAACCAAATAGAATGGGTGGTCCTAACTATTACAGCTTTGCTGATCATTGGGATACGCAAGCCCTTTCACCACGCTAAGCTATCCACCCTCAGAAATATATATATATATATATATATATATATATATATATATATATAATATATATATATATATATATATATATATATCACACGTGATTTCAATCAATGTAAATATCACCCACGAACGGCATTTAATACCGAATTCTATCTTGGGAATATATATCCACTTGGAATTCATTTTATGGTAACAGCTTCTGGCCGGGTGGAGATTCGAACCCACACCTGTGTGGATGGAAACTATGCCTACAGTGACTCTACCGAGTGAGCTATCTCTCTTGATAGCTCACTAGGTAGAGTCACTGTAGGCATAGTTTCCAGCCACACAGGTGTGGGTTCGAATCTCCACCCGGCCAGAAGCTGTTACCATAAAATGAATTCCAAGTGGATATATATTCCCAAGATAGAATTCGGTATTAAATGCCGTTCGTGGGTGATATATATATATATATATATATATATATATGTCCCATGTCGATGGATAATGATGGGTTTTTATCAATTATAAAAATGTTCGTGAGTACACTTTACGAAGCCATATACTCTTCTGACGAGTACCTTCTTGTTCTAATGATCGCTCGAGCGGTACCGCTTACCCCTCGGAACAAGTAAATGCAATGTTTCTCTGTCAATATGCTGAATTGTTAGATTTTGTGGAAATCTCCACAGTGATGGATATATACTGTCAACAATAGGCTTAAAACACGTCACCTATCAGACTTAGCACACGTCATCTATAACAGAGTTCAGTGATCGCGCACCACAATTTATGACTGTCATAGTACTCTTAAAAAGGTCATTAATCTCATTGTATAAAACACACAATTCTACATATTTTTCATACAAGGATTAGGACATATATATATATATATATATATATACGTATATATATATATATTCATATATTTATATATGTGTATATACTGTATATATATACATATATATATAAATATATATATATATATATATATACATATGTGTATATATATATATATATATATATAAGTGTGTGTGTGCTTGTTTGCAAGTTTCAAAAGGAGCACCTTTTGCCCTTTCCAAGGATAAAGGTTTTGTAATGAATGTAACCTCTGAGTAACCTGTATATTAGAAATGCTTATTTTCTCGAATTACCTTGGGAAACACAAGTACTTACTTTCCAAAAACATTCTTAGTATTTCTTTTCCATTGGCTTCAGTCAAATCATAGTTCCAGGAAAGGTACCTTGAGAAAAATTGAAAATAAATTAACCAAACATTTTACAGACTTTGATTAACCTTGATATGCATTTGGGTATGAACGTATGTGTGTGCGCGTGCGTACGCAGTCATATGGTCATGTAACATCACTAAGGAGAACTCCAGTGACTAAAATAAGATCTTATTTTGCCATTCAAATTATAATTGGCAAAATAGCTTCCTCTGCAGAATATCAGGACTTGAAGGTATTCTTGCCAACCTCTGATCTCGGTCTTGTCTCTTTTTATATTTCAGGTCTCTGAAGACCTGCACTGGACCGTGCTAGATATGAATTTCAGGTGACTTCGTTTTGCTAGGTCTCTCTCTCTCTCTCTCTCTCTCTCTCTCTCTCTCTCTCTTCTCTTTTGAATCACGAGTAAATTAGAAATTTGAATAAGTTTCTTTTTGTTATTCTACTACCCTCTCAATATATACAAACCCTCTCTCTCTCTCTCTCTCTCTCTCTCTCTCTCTCTCTCTCTCTCTCTTCTCTTTTGAATCACGAGTAAATTAGAAATTTGAATAAGTTTCTTTTTGTTATTCTACTACCCTCTCAATATATACAAATCTCTCTCTCTCTCTCTCTCTCTCTCTCTCTCTCTCTTCTCTTTTGAATCACGAGTAAATTAGAAATTCGAATAAGTTTCTTTTTGTTATTCTACTACCCTCTCAATATATACAAATCTCTCTCTCTCTCTCTCTCTCTCTCTCTCTCTCTCTCCTCTTTTGAATCAAGAGTAAATTAGAAATTCGAATAAGTTTCTTTTTGTTATTCTACTACCCTCTCAATATATACAAATCCCCCCCCTCTCTCTCTCTCTCTCTCTCTCTCTCTCTCTCTTTTGAATCACGAGTAAATTAGAAATTTGAATAAGTTTCTTATTATTATTCTACTACCCTCTTAATATATACAAATACTCTCTCTCTCTCTCTCTCTCTCTCTCTCTCTCTCTCTCTCTCTTGAGTGAATCAAAAGTAAATTAGAAATTTGAATAAGTTTCTTTTTGTTATTCTACTACCCTCTTAATATATACAAATACTCTCTCTCTCTCTCTCTCTCTCTCTCTCTCTCTCTCTCTCTCTCGAGTGAATCAAAAGTAAATTAGAAATTTGAATAACAGTTTCTTTGTGTTAATCTGCTACTATGTTAATACAAAAATCACTCTCTCTCTCTCTCTCTCTCTCTCTCTCTCTCTCTCTCTCAAATGAATCAAAAGTTAAATAGAAATTTGAGTAATCTTTTTTTTAATCTTTTACTCTGTTAATACATAAATCTCTCTCTCTCTCTCTCTCTCTCTCTCTCTCTCTCTCTTGAATCAAGAGTAAATTAGAAATTTAAATTACAGTTCCTTTTTGTTAATCTGCCACATTGTAAATAAAAAAATCCCCCCTCTCTCTCTCTCTCTCTCTCTCTCTCTCTCTCTCTCAAATGAATCAAAAGTGAATTAGAAATTTGAATAATCTTTTTTTGTTAATCTGTTAATACAAAAATCCTCTCTCTCTCTCTCTCTCTCTCTCTCTCTCTCTCAAATGAATCAAAAGTTAAATAGAAATTTGAACAATCTTTTTTGTTTTAATCTTTTACTCTGTTAATACATAAATCCCTCCCTCTCTCTCTCTCTCTCTCTCTCTCTCTCTCTCTCTCTCTCTTGAATCAAGAGTAAATTAGAAATCTAAATAACAGTTCCTTTTTGTTAATCTGCTACAATGTAAATAAAAAAATCTCTCTCTCTCTCTCTCTCTCTCTCTCTCTCTCTCTCTCTCAAATGAATCAAAAGTGAATTAATAATTTCAATAATAGTTTTTTGTTAATCTGTTACTCTGTTAATACAAAAATCCCCCCTCTCTCTCTCTCTCTCTCTCTCTCTCTCTCTCTCTCTCTCTCGTTCGATTAGTCCGACAATCCATCAAGTTTTTCCCCCATTTTCGTAATGAATCTTTTCTTCATCTGACAGTACATACACTCCTCCATCAACCTACCATTTTTTCCCTCCCATTCTTTTGGTTATGAAACTTTTGCATCACCCGGCACTCTCCCTTTTACCAAAGATTTGCGTCACTGCGTCCTGATACTTCCGATTCTCCTTCCTCCCAATATCACTTTGATCACAGAGGCCTTTCCTGGGTCGGAATAAAACGAAGAGAAAAGGGGGAACGTCTCTGCCTGGTGATCGCCAGACTGGGGCTCGAGCACCACTCAAACTCGTTAGTTCTTTTGGTGTCTTCAACCTCACCAACCTTGTGAGTTAAGGATGGGGGATTTAAGGGAGACTATAAGTCTACCTGCTGAGCCACCAGTAGCCCAAGCTTGGGTGGAGAAGGGGCTGGGGCGCTGAACTTACAGTGTGTGTATATATATATATATATATATATATATATGTATACATACTAAATTAGGGAAATTGCAATATATGGAAATTTTATATATTGTTTGGTCCTTAGAAATACATTACGCGAAATTTTACCGAATTTCAAGATAAAATGTATCTTTAAATCCGAAAATAACGGTAAGGGGTTAACCCTGGTGTTCTTTTAATTTTTGGGTGAAATCATTCTTTTTCTTGCAATGTTGCTAAATTGCAGTGTAATATATATTATTCTTAAATTAGTGAATACATGACCAGAATATTTTTTCCTTTTGAGATGAACAAAATAAAAACTATCCAAAACACATTTTTGCTTGCAAAATCGCTGTATTGCAAGAAAATTGCAATTAGTGGCAATTTTAGCAAATTGATGTAAATAATAGTGGTAGATGAAAACTGGTGAATTGTTTGCCTATAAAGTTATTCTAAATTTTTTTTTAAACAAATCCAGATTTTATTTGATTTAAACGTCAAATGTTAAGTACATTTGATTGAAAAACACAAGTCAACCCATAGCGAGGACGGACGTAGATTTCTTTTTTCAATTTCTCCTCTATTACCATGAATGGTTTAATAGGTAATTACTACTTCAAATTTTCATTAACTAATTAAGAGCTGACGTACGGGGTTTAATGGTAACTTTAAAACCAATTCACGGTGAATTAAAACAAGATAATGATCGGATAAAAAAATAATAACTTGCTATTTTCATGATTATTGTTGTCATTATCTTAATGTACTTGGTAGGAATATTTTAAAGCAGAACAGACAAAAGACTGAGATGAAACTACTCTCCGTCTTTGAGAATTATAAAAACATTTGTTGAGTAATCAACAAAAGGAAGTCTGATGAACTGTATAAACGCAAAACGTTCAAGATTCAATAAAGTTTCCATGCAAAAAACTTAGCTTTGCCGCTGTGATTTTGTATTAAATACAAAAGACCAATACTGAAATTAGCACTATAAAAATGTCCCTTTTCAGCTTTGTCCGATAATGTGGGCACAATTTCATTTTAACACTTACAGGATGAGCCATCGATAAATAATCATTTACAAATATTCTCTGTTGTTAAGAATAAAGGCCTTGGTATGAAGATGGCAACCTATTTCCTATTAGATGTTATAATAATTAACCATTAAAAGGGATAAGCGGAATTAATATAATATAATATAATATATATATCGATATATATATATATATATATATATATAATGTATATATATATATATATATATATATATCGATATATATACATGTATATATATAAATGCTGTATACATATACACACAAACACACACACACACACACACACACACACACATATATATATATGTATATATATATATATATATATATATATATTAGTGTACGCATCCCGTCATAAAGACGGCTAATATTTAAACAGATATTTATATAAATGCACAGACACACGCACAATCACGCGCGGATTCAACCCTTGCCACCCCCTCCCACTTACCTATCTACAACTCCTCTTACCATGGTATGACTATTCCCTCTCTCCTCTACCCGAGGGATGGGGAGAGACCAATTAGTCATACATTTGGCAAGGCCGTTCAGCGTAACAGGAAATATATATATATATATATATATATATATATATATAAGATATACACACGTGTGTTTCTTATAGTGGAGTGTTATCGTAAAGGTTCTAGTACGCCAAATATTAGTGTTTTTAATTCAAATTACAATTAGTTATCAAATTGAAGGATGAAAAAAAAAATAACAGTAAATGAACTCCGAAAATATTTTAAAAGATAAACAGAAAATGAAAGTATAAATGATGAATAAAAAAAAATCATATTATTGATGAAATATCTAAAATAAAAAATTGTAAACATTGATGCGAGTCATGAAAATTGTTAAAGAAAACACATTACAAGAACAAATACCAGTACTTCAAACTACACAAGTTCTGATACTAATGAATGACAGATTTAGGAAAATATGAATGACTTGATAATGATAACAACAGAGCAATACAATAGCGATGAATAAAATAATTAAGAGATGTCATTCGCATAACAGATATAATAGTCCATGCAGTATAGCATTTACGATTCTACTGTTCTCTGCATACGGATAAAAATGTGCTGAAAACACCATTAGTTATCAATAAAAATAAAACCATAAACCAGGGCATTGTACGGATATTGCGATTTCTAAATGTATACCAAATTGTTAACCCTTAAGATAATCCTCCGTACAAGAATTGTGTCAGTTCCATACCTACTCTCTCGTTTACAAATAGACAGGTTGGGGCGAAAAAATGTCTCATTTGTCCTGAAGGGATACTGTACAAGAAGCGGATATATGGAACAACAATTTAATATGATAATGCCTAAATATCAAGGGTTGTGGTGACCGATGTGGTAAAGTCCCTGACAGGTGAACGCCAGACTGGAGTTCAAGTCCCGCTTAAACCTGTTAGGTCATTTGGTCACTGCAACCTCACCATCCTTGTAAGCTAAGGATGAAGGTGTTTGGGGGGAGCCTAAAAGTCTATTT
>NC_090737.1:10426336-10431336 GCF_036898095.1 Palaemon carinicauda
TGAATATCGCTTTGAGATGTTTGGAAAGTTGTCAAACAATTCTCCCAGCACTTTTTACCTATTGGACGGCTTGATATCCGGAGAGCGCCACAGCACATGTCAGATGTGTTAGATTTTCGACGTCCTGCTGAAGAGCCGTATAAAGCAACAGATGTTGTGGAATATTTACTACCCAGACGATTCCTCCTGCTAAGGAAGATGATTGTTGATCAAGGTGATATGCTACAAAAAATGAAAAGGAAGTCAAAGCCAGTCAAAGACGTTTTGATGTAATCTCGTTATTTACCAAAGGCGTCCGTCGATGCCTTATTGGATTTCTTGTTTGGGACATTGGATATTCTTGTTTACCATTATCAACCATCTTCCCTCATAACGAGTAAGTGTCTGGCTATATATATACATACATATATATATATATATATATATATATATATATATATATATATATATATATATATATATATATACAGTATATATGCACACACACACACACACACACACACATATATATATATATATATATTATATTTATATATACATATATATATATATATATATATATATTTCTTTCCTGTCACGCTCAGCGAGAGTGGAGAGGAGCAGTAACACTTTGGTGAGAGAATGTACCCCGAAAGGTGCTCTTAGAAACCACACTCTCCCACAAATTGCCAAACCAGCGGGCTGTAGTTAGGAAAGTATGCGTGTTTGTGTGTGCACATTTATCTAAATATTTAACCGTCATTTTGGACGGGGTCGCCTACATTAGATACTATTATTAAACGTATTTATCTTGTCTATAAAAAAAAAAACCTATATCTAGCTTTAATGAAAATTTTTAAGAACAGGTGTTTCGTATGGCCTATGTTTTGTCAATATAAAGATTTTTTCACATATGACTGATCTATTCAGTTTCAAAATGTGTTTTTTTTTTCTTTTTTAGATATGACTGACACATTCAGTTTGATCCCTTTCAATTTATAGGAATCATTAGGGCGGTGATGTTCTGGGAATTCTGAAGGGAAATTCTAATCTTGAAGGTTTTGTTGCTATCATTAATTTATTTGTCCCATCCATAAAAGTTATTCCAGGGAAGAACCAAAAATAATAAAATCCATTTCTTAGATTGTTGATAAGACAAAATATTCAAAATTTCCACATACAGAAAGCTACAATAACTAATCCATCCTATAACTATAAAGTCATCTGTATTTCTTCATATGTGTCTGAGGGCAATAAGAATTTGTAAAGTTGAACACATAAAAAGACGATTTTTCCAAAATTGAAGAAGTTATCATCAATCTATGATATACTGAATACTTTACAACATCCACTCAGCAAAAAGGCTGTCAATTAACAACAGACTCTGAATGCTATTTCTTGAATGTTATCTCCCTTATGAAAAAATATAGGACACTGTAAAAAAGGAAAAAAATGTGTTTATTAAAAATGGCCATCCAAATCATAATAACAATGTAAAGCACAACATCTTGTGCTTATTATTATTATTATTATTATTATTATTATTATTATTATTATTATTAGCTAAGCTACAACCCTAGTTGGAAATGCAGGATGCTATAAGCCCAGAGGCTCCAACAGGGAAAGTAGCCCAGTGAGGAAATGAAACAAGGAAACTAGAATATTTTAAGAAGAGTAACAACATTAAAATAAATATCTTCTATATAAACTATAAAAACTTTAATAAAACAAACGGAAGAAGAATAAGGTAGAATAGTGTGCTCCAGTGTACCTTCAAACAAGAGAACTCTAACCCAAGACAGTGGCACTACCCAAGACTAGAGAATAATGGTTTGATTTTGGAGTGTCCTAGAAAATGGGTTTTAGACTATGTGTAATCTAGCCGTTAAAAATGGCGTCTAAATATTTATATGAATATGCACAGACACTCACACACAACACGCTGGTTCGGCAGTTTGTGGGATAGTGTGGTTTCCAAGTGTACCTGTAGGGGTACCCTCTCTCCCCAGAGTGTGAGTACTCCCTCTGTCCCTTGAGCGTGACAGAGAAATATATATATATATATATATATATATATATATATATATATATATATATATATGTATGTATGTATGTATGTATGTATATATATATATAAATATATATATATACATATATATATATATATATATATATATATATATATATATATATATATATATATATATATATATATATATATAGTCAGACACTTGCTCTTTATTATATAGGAGAGATATATACTGTATACATACATATGAATTAAGAAACAAAAAATCCACTGCTACATTCACACTTCAACTGTAGAATCACCGATTATTTCCCAAGTAGAACATTTCTACATCAGCCGCAAATAATATTCCACAGATCTGGTTAAACCTTTTACACACAATGCACAATACTCTCTATGTTGCATCATTCACTAGCCTCCTCTGTCAGGACACTTACACCTCTCTCTCTCTCTCTCTCTCTCTCTCTCTCTCTCTCTCTCTCTCTCTCTCTCTCTCTCTCTCTCTCTCTCTCTCTCTCTCTCTGTATAATAAAGAGCAAGTGTCTGAATGAATATATATATATATATATATATATATATATATATATATATATATATATATATATATATATATATATATATATATATATATATACACACACACACACTCAGCAGTATTGCTAGACGTAAAACTACTCGGCCTCTCCACGTCCCTCAGGTACGAGGGAGAGGGAGTGAGCATATAATATCTACTTAAATATTTAGGCATCCTTTTTGACGGGGCACGTACACTAGTGTATATATACACTCACATTGAAAATCACAGACGTGGAAGTAGTAAACCATGAAGAAACATACTTTTACGAAATATAAAGTCGAATAAATGCAGAAGTGTCACTCACGGACAAACCTTTCAGTTTTCAAAAGAAAAAGTTGGCTTTTCAAGAATCAAAAGGACCCGCATGAATGCAACCCCGTAGTGCATAGGATATTCACCTTTGTGATATTCATATTCACTTCAGACCCTGACATGTTATATCAGCACAACTACATAGCCTATGTGGTTTTCCTTAACAACTTCAATTAATGCATCCCTATGAGACTGTCATTTCCAGATAGCTACCGCCACATGAGGGAAAAATCTCTCTTTGAAGCTGTCAATATTTTCTTCCGTTGTTCCAAAACTATTTAAATATTTTGTGTATTGATGACATAATCATTATGAGTGTAAGACTTCATTAATGTTTTTTAATCTGAACTAATAAGGCTGTGAATACAATACGATAGAGAAATATAATATAATGTTTATCTATACTGTACATATAAGAATATTCAAGACTACTAATAAATGCTATATCCTAAAGTAAATGTTAAAATTCTCATGCAAAAACATAAAGGTCACCCATAAATGACAGAGGCAACAGACAGGACAATACCCTGGAGACTAATCATATATACATATAATCACCGACCGAACCAGCTCTCCACTCAAACCAACACCTTGGAAGGCCAAACAATGGCTGCTGATAACTCAGCAAGATATATAGGTTCCCCCGAAACCTCAAATCCCTAGCTCACAGAGATAGTAAGGTTGTGAATAATATTGATAACTTTTTCGACCTGGGGTGCCAGAATCAGACATTAGCCACTGGGCTGCCACAGCCAGAGATGTTAGCCCCTATGCTGCCACAATCAGAGATGTTAGCTACTATGCTGCCACAACCAGAGATGTTAGCCCCTATGCTGCCACAATCAGAGATGTTAGCCACTATGCTGCCACAACCAGAGATGTTAGCCACTATGCTGCCACAACCAGAGATGTTAGCTAATATGCTGCCACAACCAAAGATGTTAGCCACTATGCTGCCACAACCAGAGATGTTAGCCACTATGCTGCTACAACCAGAGATGTTAGTCACTATGCTGCCACAACCAGAGATGTTAGTCACTATGCTACCACAACCAGAGATGTTAGCCACTATGCTGCCACAACCAGAGATGTTAGCCGCTATGCTGCCACAACCAGAGATGTTAGCCCCTATGCTGCCACAACCAAAGATGTTAGCCGCTATGCTGCCACAACCAGAGATGTTAGACCCTATGCTGCCACAACCAAAGATGTTAGCCACTATACTGCCACAACCAGAGATGTTAGCCACTATGCTGCCACAACCAAAGATGTTAGCCGCTATGCTACCACAACCAGAGATGTTAGCCACTATGCTGCCACAACCAGAGATGTTAGCCCCTATGCTGCCACAACCAGAGATGTTAGCCCCTATGCTGCCACAACCAAAGATGTTAGCCCCTATGCTGCCACAACCAGAGATGTTAGCCCCTATGCTGCCACAACCAGAGATGTTAGCCCCTATGCTGCCACAACCAAATATGTTAGCCACTATGCTGCCACAACCAGAGATGTTAGCCACTATGCTGCCACAACCAGAGATGTTAGCCGCTATGCTACCACAACCAGAGATGTTAGCCACTATGCTGCCACAACCAGAGATGTTAGCCGCTATGCTGCCACAACCAGAGATGTTAGCCCCTATGCTGCCACAACCGAAGATGTTAGCCCCTATGCTGCCACAACCAGAGATGTTAGCCCCTATGCTGCCACAACCAGAGATGTTAGCCCCTATGCTGCCACAACCAGAGATGTTAGCCCCTATGCTGCCACAACCAAAGATATTAGCCACTATGCTGCCACAACCAAAGATGTTAGCCACTATGCTGCCCTAATCAGAGACGTTAGTCACGAGGGTCCTTTATCAATTTCACGGGAGAAAAAACGTGCATGCAAAATAAAAATTAACATAATTAGTGAATTTAAAATTATTACTGGTATTATTATTATCATAATTACAGACTAAGGTACAACCCTATTTGGAAAAACAGTATGCTATAAGCCAAATGGCTCCAACAGATACAAATAGCCCAGTGAGGAAAGGAAATAAGGAAATAAATAGATTAAAGGGGAACTAATGAACAATCAAAGTGAAATATTTCAAGA
>NC_090737.1:10448836-10471336 GCF_036898095.1 Palaemon carinicauda
GTTTGAAAATTTGCACTTAGCCTGTTTGCCACTGGTTAGCAAAGAGTCAATTTGTCATAATTATTACTATTATCATTATTATCACTTTAATCATCATCATCATCATTATTATTATTATCATTATTATTATTATTATTATTATTATTATTATTATTGTTATTACTTGCTAAGCTACAACCCTAATTGGAAAAGCAGGATACCATAAACTCAGGGGATCCAACAGGAAAAATATCCCAGCGAGGAAAGGAAACAAGGAAAAATTAAATATTTCAAGAAGAGGAACAACATCAATATAAATATTTCCTATATAAACTATAAAAACTTTAACAAAATAAGAGGAATAGAAATAAGATAGAATAGTATGCCCGAGTGTACCCCTCAAGCAAGATAACTCTATCCCAAGACAGTAGAAACCATAGCAGAGAGGCTGTGGCACTACCCAAGAAAAGATAACAACGGTATCATCATTATTAACGGTAGTGAGCACACATTGAAAGGAACCAAAAGTACTTTCATGGCATTGCCAAGGAAGCATTTAAGCGATAGTTGGTATATGTGAGGATGGGAAGAAAATAGCAAAGGAATTTTCAGAAGTAATAGATAATAGAGGGGCACTGAGTAGAGCGCAGACCTCCGCCGAGGCAGCTTATTTCTTGACCTATACCTCAACCTTGACCTTGACCTTTGACCTCAACATTTATTAATTGACGTGGATTTTCATGCACTCAAATATGAACCAAGTGTGAAGTCTCTGTGACAAAGATGTTCAAACTTATGGCTGATTACGTGAATTGAACATTTTGCTTAACCGTGACCTTGACCTTCCAAAATTTAATAATTTCCAGCTTTTTATATAACAGATAATCCCTGTAGGTTTCATTACTCTACGATTAAAATCATGGGTAGGAAGCTGTTCACAAACAAACACAAACAAACACACAAACAGGGGCGATAACTTAACCTCCTACCAACTTCGTTGGCGGAGGTGGAAATACACGAGGAAATAGACAAATACATAGTCTAAACCATAACCTTCGATTTTTTTAAAAATATATCTGCAAAGTAAACCAAATCTATTTTCCTTTTTTGAGAATATTCGAAATTGACGTCAAAAGCCCACCGGACGAAGCCCACGTCACCTTGTTTCATTCGGTACGATGCAATATTGTGCGACGAATACGAACACTGATTGAACATTCTTTGATTTGTCAAGTGGTGCGCACCTTCCCCGTGCCCGTCGTATAGCGAGATATAATGGCCAGAATGGAGTTGGTCCAAAAGACCAGAACAAGAAATATCTTTAATCATTCTCTAGAGGAATAACTTTGATGCATTTTCAAGAGGTATGGCTTTTAATCATTCAATTGATGACTGACTGGGTTAATGCTAACGTCGGTAGTTTACTGATAGAGATGATAATCTTCTGGTATTTTTAATAGAGCTCAATTGGACCGTCAACATAATACTATCTAGGGCTGTGTGTATTAGAGAGAGAGAGAGAGAGAGAGAGAGAGAGAGAGAGAGAGAGAGAGAGAGAGAGAGTGTGTGTGTGTGTGTGTGTGTGTGTGTGTGTGTGTGTGTGTGTGTGTGTTGTGTATTAAGATGCACTCTCATTAACTTAAAATTGTTTTGTCGTTTCCTTCATTTTTGTGTTTCAATTTCTTAGTTCATCGAGACTGAATGACAGGCTGATCAGACAACCATTGCAATAGTAATATTATTGAATTAATTGCACTGTAATTTCAAGAAAAGAATTCCATAGCGTGGAAGTGTAGGGAAAGAAGGATCACCATTCGTGTAACCTTATGACATTATTTTAGAATGAAACTCGGATATACTAACATACATATGTCGTAAAAACGTAAAGGTAATATCAGAGCTGGTAATTCATTTTCTTAGATCTTCTTAATACTGTGGCACCCACGAGATGCATAGGGACTCAATGATTAACGCATTATGTCTCTCTCCTGTGCCATCTCTTTATGATCAACCTAATTCTCAGATCCAACCTCCCTTCGCATTGTCATCAGCCACGTTTCTCTTGATATACCACGTCCTCTCTTGCCCAGTGGCTTCCATTTACATACCTATAATAAAGTCCGACTGGGAAAATGATCATAAGTTGTTTCTCGTTATGCTAATACGATAGTGAATGTATGGATAATAATTTCGGTTTATATTGAGGGTACTTATCCTTGAATGTTAATTTCAGTTAAATTCTAGATTTTTCTGCCGATATGAACAAATTTCAAGTTTTTTAATATAATTTTTCCAACAAAAATTGCTAAACGATGTACACATTTTCCATTATTCATATTCAGCAAAATAAAACTTTATTTCTTTTTATGCATTTTAATTTGCATATTTATTACTTGAAATGAAAATCTATTTCACATTACTCTTTTTAAATCTGTTTTAACCTGTTCTATTTCTTTCCTAGATATTCAAAATTTAATTTGTTAGTTCTTCTTACCTCCAATATTATTGACGATTATTTTTTACATACTTATCCAATTTCAATTAAATTTTCGTTAATTCGTGGTTCAAATATTCTTTCTTTTCGCACAAAGTAATATCTGATTATTTATAGCAACGAACTTAACTCCCTTTTAACACTGCTATCTGTATTTTTTTTTTCTTTTATTACCTTTAATTTGACTTACATTTTTTTCACATCTTTTGCAATAAATGTGCAACATATTTTTGCCTTATATTCATATTCATTTTCCACTACTCCATTTACCCACCACAATACAGAACTGGTGTCCATTTCCTCATTTCTCAGGATAAATGTAATTTCCTACTTCATACAATGCCATCCTTCCCCTTCCAAGGCACAACACCCCCCCCCCCAAAAAAAAAAAAAATCCTCCAAATTAAAAAGATTATATTTTTCTTTCCTCCAAATAAAGATTATTTTTTTTCTAAATCTTTTCACTGAAAATTATAACCATTTCTAATCGTGTTAAAACACTTACTGTTGATATGAATACGACCTTTCAGAAAATAATCCTGCATAACAAAATTATTGAATTTTTTCTTTCCTTCAAATAAAGATTAATTTTTTCTTGATCTTTTTACTGACATTTAGAAAACTTTCTAATCGTGTTTGGAACAATTATGGGTTGATGTAAATATGACCTTCCAGAAAATAGTCCTCCGCAACAAAGTAAATAATTTTTTCTTTCCTCTTAATAATGATTTATGTTTTGTTTAATGTTTATACTGGAATTTATAAAACTTTCTATTCGTGCATGGAATAATTATGGTTGATGTAGATATGACGTTCACTATAAAATGTGCTTCTGAAGGAAAAAAACTTATTTTGTAAACCAACTTTCCTCTTGTTTAATGTTACTTACTCGTCTCCAGTTTCGACCTTCGTTTTCACCTATTACCACCTGCCCAAGATTATTAGGCTCTGGAACATTCCATCTTTGTTTTAAAGCAGTGGCGCTAACAACGAACCCCAATTCCCTATCTCAACCCAACCCCCACATGGACTGGCTCATCAGATGACTATCCTTACTACCATTTATTAGGGGTATATTTTAAATAAATGCATACATGAATTAAGTCGTATTATCAGATCTTCATAAATGCATTTGTAAATAAAGGTATAAGCATAAACATACAGTAATAAGTAATTAATGAAACTAAACAAGACAAAGTACAATGTGCGTACTGCATGAAATGCAAGAGAGAGAGAGAGAGAGAGAGAGAGAGAGAGAGAGAGAGAGAGAGAGAGAGAGAGAGAGAGAGAGAATATTTCTTAAAAACGTGGAAAGGCTACGGCAGGAAATTAAGATTCAGTTCAAGAAAATTAGAAAGAAAGTGAAATAGGAGAGGGATATTGGGACATGTATACCTCAAAGAGAAACAATAGAACAAAGTAATTAGAGAATTATCAATTTACCGAGATCATATTTATGGAACAGGTTGGAAAAATTGAAATCAATTAAGCTGTGGTGAAGGGAAAAAACGAGGAAGTGAGTTGTGTATTTCTCTTAATATCTAAGGAATTGATGAAGTGAAATAATGTTGAAACTAGTCAGAGAATCATTTGGGATCAGGATGGATAATGACATATCAGAAATTGATGAAATCAAAATTCAGTTTAATTATAAAAATAGCATAACGAGTGGAGGGAGTGATATGACTGCACTCATTAATCAAAGAAAAAAATAAACAGATATATAAGTAAATATATGATTGAATAAATAGAAGTGTTGATCAGCATAATTTAATCAATTCTTCCTTTCAGCTGTAAGTTACTTTCATCCCTCTGACAAGAGGATATAGCCAAAATAGGCTTTTAAAATTTTTTTAATTCTTTCTTTGCAAGAAAGCACTCCATCCGCTCACACTATAACGCACAAACGCATCCACAACCACACACACATATACACACAAACTGTGAAATATTTGTTCAAATTCTTGTTCAACACCTATCAGTTTGTATTATTTCGGAACCCAGGCAACAAAGTCATCAAAATATTGCTTTATTACAAAATAACTAAATATGATAAATACTGCATAAATAACATATATACATGGTGTTGTCTTGTTCTCCTGGAAATCCTAAAAATTAAACTGGCTGTTTGCCGGTTCTAAACTCTAATCGTGGAAGGTGAATATGTGCGCTCTGGGAGACTACTTCAGTGTCTTTTTTCGTGATTGTCGTGATGTGTATGATTTGACAGAGGTTCCTCGTTTTATATATATATATATATATATATATATATATATATATATATATATATATATATATATATACATATATATACATTTATATGGTGTTATTTCTGTTTAATTTTTCTAAACCAGTTCCCCAAGGTACATTACCAATCGCTGTCCTGATTTATAGACTGTTAATTCTAGGATCTACAAAACTAAAAATTCAAGGATTTGTTATACATTTTGCTCATATATACACATACTGTGGCATGCACCCGTGGAAATGGCTACAGACAATAAGTGTTACGTTTATGATAGGGGGAGGGGGGGGGGGCTATGAAATGGATTGGTTGTGGAACATGTAGTAGATGGGCACACTTGAAATGTATTTTCTTAGCTGATATGAAAAAAAAAAAAAAATATTTCCCTCATAAATTGGATCTGTACACCTTGCTATGACAAAGTTAAGATTTATTTGAAAGAGTATAATGAGATCAAGAAAACTACCAAGAAATTCAGTGAAGTATCTGATAAAATAGAGAACAAACAAGAGATGGTGCCAGCGGTAAGTCAATGGGTGGAGAGGCAAGCGGTGATTTGGCTCGTGCTGACATGGGCTGGACTGAAGTTGTGATGAGGAAGCGATCGACAAAAACTTTCCTTGTCGTCAAAGCAAATGAGTAGAAAGCAGCTGAGATGAAAAATGAAGCATCACAGGTTCTAGGTTTAACGCAGATATCTGATGCTAGACTCACACAGAAAGGTGACATCGTTTTGAACTTTGAATGGGCGGCAGAGAAAGATATGACAGCCGTAAAGCTTAGCAATATTGATAAAGTAACAACAAAAAGTGTCAGGAAATTGAAACCCAAAATTCTGATATGCAATGTGCACAAAGAGGAGGCCCAAGATAAGATAATTGAAAATCTAATTGAAAGAAATACTTATTTGCAGTCTATTGAGGATATCAAGGATAAAATTATTTTGATCTTTGACAAGCCTGCAGTTGTCGGTACAAAACATTGCATCTTGAAATGTGACCCAGAGGTGAAGCTGGAATGGGGTATATATATATATATATATATATATATATATATATATATATATATATATATATATATATATATATATATATATATATATATATATATATATATCTTAGCACCTGGGGTCATTTCTCGTATCCTAGCCCTATCACGTTCATGAAACCAATTTTCTTCTAATGCTTGAATCACATAGTTTTCAACAGTTATAAGATCATGGATATCAAAAGTCTTATTTCCTACAGACTGGACACTTAAGAATCCAAATTTAATATTTGATACATTGGTGTTAGTATCCATGTTCAGTCATGTTCCTGATTCTTTCAAGCTCTCCTTCGAGAACTGGACAGCAATTCTCATGAGCAGAGTGGCTCACTGCAGGCTTTTTAAATCTTAGACAGGTTATACATATTCTATCATTAGTCTAACAATCTCTAAACTTATGATTTCCTGCACATTTAAAACAAACACTATCCTCATTTTTAACTTTAGATGAACAATTTGGTTCCAGGTGGCCAAAATCTCTTACGATAATAACAAATGAAGGCATCATACCTGTTTCTTACTATATATATATATATATATATATATATATATATATATATATATATATATATATATATATATATATATATATATATATATATATACATACATACATACATACATATATATATATATATATATATATATATATATATATATATATATATATATATATATAAATATAATCTCATCCTGAGTGAGGATACCTTAACGTGGTGAAAGGGTTTGTGTAAAGCCGTGATCGGCAAAGCTCTACTAGTCTGGGTCTGCCATACCAGGTTGGTTTGCAGTGAGCAATCAGACTACCATCAATCCGCAATGGCCAGCGTGGTGATGAAAATGGCCAAACCCAAGAGGTATTTACCCTGCAGTGGACTGGATGAGGCTGCGTTTGTTGTTTTTGTTGTTGTTTCTACTAAATACACACACACACACACACACACACATATATATATATATATATATATATATATATATATATATATATATATATATATATATATATATATCCATATATACACATACACATATATATATATATACAGTATATATATATATATATATATATATATATATATATATATATATATATATATATATATATATATATAAGGCTAAACGAACATTAAATACTTCGTGAATTTGGGATTTCTATTGATCATCATATAAACGGAAAAATGTATTCTACAGTGTGTGTATATATACATATTCATGTATCGTGTATATGCATAATATATAAGTACACTTTGATAAATTTGCTTACAGAACATTCTACATAAACATTAATAATAAAGTGGCCCTCTGTATTACCCGTATTCAGCGGAATAATATCAAAATTAGAAATAGCCTAACAGTAATTCAAAACTATATCGACATTATATGACTGGAATGAAAATATATCATTTGGCATTAAAATGTTACTGAGCTGCCAATGTTTGTTTAGTAACACGATACAGCTGTGAGACATTCAAGAATTAATATTCACAAATATCAAGGGTACAGTGATAATGAACAACTAAACTGCCATTATACCTAAATTATTATTATTATTATTATTATTATTATTATTATTATTATTATTATTATTATTATTATTATTATTATTATTGTTATTATTATTATTATTATTACTTGCTAAGTAAAGAAAGCTCTGGGTGATAGGACGATAGATGTGAGAGAGGCAAGAGAGCGTGCTAGACATAGGAATGAATGGCGAGCGATTGTGACGCAGTTCCGGTAGGCCCTGCTGCTGCTTCCGATGCCTTAGATGACCGCGGAGGTAGCAGCAGTAGGGGATTCAGCATTATGAAGCTTCATCTGTGGTGGATAATGTGGGAGGGTGGGCTGTGACACCCTAGCAGTACCAGCTGAACTCGGTTGAGTCCCTTGTCAGGCTGGAGGAACGTAGAGAGTAGAGGTCCCCTTTTTTGTTTTGTTTCATTGTTGATGTCGGCTACCCCCCAAAATTGGGGGAAGTGCCTTGGTATATGTATGTATGTATTACTTGCTAAGCAACAACCCGAGTTGGAAAAGCAGGATGGTATAAGCCCAAGGGATCCAACAGGGAAAAATATCCAGTGAGGTAAGGAAACAAGGAAAAATAAAATATTTTAAGAACAGTAACATTGAAGCAAATAAATCATTATACTTGAATGTCTACTAATAATGTTAAGTGTTGAAATTCTTAAAATTGTCAAGAGCAACGGAAATCTTTTCACCGGTAATTCAGTATTGTTATTATTATTATTATTATTATTATTATTATTATTATTATTATTAGTAGTAGTAGTAATGACAATCTTTCCGGTGACATTTATGCCAGTTGCAATGTTTAATTCGCTAGTTACCTTTCTAGAAGCCGTTAGTTAATGAAATGATAATAACTTTTAAATATGATAAGCATAGTATTTATTAAACGGGATGACATCATAGCCCATCTACTAGGTAACGAAGTTTCGTATTTCTATGATACACAAATCGACCATGAGATCATATCAAAGATTGAAGTGAGAGCTTTTAATATCTTATTCATTTATAGTAAACTAAAAATCGATATAATAAATCTAAAAATAAAGGCATAAGAAAATTGAGATGTTTTGACCTTATTAAAATGTCATTAATTTCTCTGGCGTTCATGAAAAATCATACCAAACAAAATTACATTAACAAAAGGGAAAAAACTTTCGTTAATTGATTCCAAAGCTCTATCCCCGCCTCAGTTAAAAGGTTTAAATGACGCTCATTAATGGCAGAGGCAAGAGACAGTAACACTGCCCTATCAAGCAAGACAATGCCCTAGAGACTGGCCATATATACATATGATCAGCGCCCAAGCCTCCTCTCCATCCAAGGTGGGACCAGGTAGGGCCAGGCAATGGCTGCTCATGACTCAGCAGATAGGCCTAAGGACTCCCCCAAACCTGCGATCCTTAGCTCACAAGGATGGTAAGGTTACAGCGACCAAAGGAACTAACGAGTTTGAGCGGGACTCGAACCCCAGTCAGGCGATCACCAGTCAGGGACGTTGCCACATCGGTCACCACAACCCTAATACTCTGAAATACTCTAAAGTCCTTAAACCGTTCATGGTAACGAACACACCAGGAAACATCAATGAAACCAAAAAATCCTCCTTCCTTACAGTAAGTAGTTGCAAATGTGTTTCCGTGCCACAGTGAGAGGTCTGGGAAACTTCCGTAGGCCTCCCGTGCAAACTCTGGTTTAAGTTATGCAAACGAAGTGGCAAATCGCGGATGAGCTTTGTCTCTTGGGCTAAACTGGAGAAGTTCTGCCTGACTTCCGTTCCTGCCACTAGTACCGCTGGGGAATTTCGGTCCGTGTTCATTTTGAAACTACTACACTCAACTTGAGATTATTACGGCCGTCGCGGAGTTTCCGTTCTAATACAGTTCACTGAATTGTTACAATTGTTAGAACACTTCGTCTATTTATCTGCTTAAATTGCTCTTATCTACTGATTCCTCATCCGTTTTTCTCTTTATTCACATACCGAATATCTAATTTAGGAGGGCTCCATTGCAAACATAGGTACTAGGTTGGCCAGGGCACCAGCTACCCGTTGGGATACTACCGCTAGAGTTATTATCCCCTTTGACTGGTCATACGGTGTTACACTGGACCCCTCTCTCTGGTTACGGCTCATTTTTACTTTACCTACACATGTACTGAATATTCTGGCCTATTCTTTCCACATTCTCCTCTGTACTCATACACCTGACAACACTGAGATTACCAAACAATTCTTCTTCGTTCAGGGAGTTAACTACTGCGCTGTAATTGTTCAGTGGCTACTTTTCTCTTGGTAAGGATGGAAGAGACTCTTTAGCTATGGTAAGCAGCTCTTCTAAGAGAAGGAAACTCCAAAACCAAAGCATTGTTCTCTGTTCTTGGATGGTGCAATAGCCTCTGTACCATGGTCTTTCACTGTCTTGGGTTAGAGTTCTCTCGCTTGAAGGTAACTTAGGATCACTATTCTATCTTATTACTCTTCCTCTCCCTTTTTTTCTTAAGAATAGTTTATCTCGATTATTCTAAACGTTATATCGGTATATATCCCGAGAGAGAGAGAGAGAGAGAGAGAGAGAGAGAGAGAGAGAGAGAGAGAGAGAGAGAGAGAGAGAGAGAGAGTCTTAAAGTGATAATTTATTCTTTTTGTAAGGCAATTGATGGGCCATCATTTCTAAATATATAATCAATAATTTTCTTGAAAAGAAAAAAAATCACGTATAAACACAAACGGTAAAGACTTGCTTCATTATAATTAGTTGTTACAATGTTTTATACTGGCTTTCTTTTAATCGTTAATTAATGGGATTAGTAAATAAATATGGAGGGATAAGTCAAAGGTCAAATAGGAAAGGATAAGTCAAAGGTCAACAAACGTAATGAAATAATAGTGGTTGGTTTTTTTTTATTAAAGTCATATTATTAAAAAAATTAAATAAGGAACCATATATATATATATATATATATATATATATATATATATATATATATATATATATATATATATATATATATTTATATATATATATATATATATATATATATATATATATTTATATATATACAGTATATATATATATATATATATATATATATATATATGTATATATATATATATATATATATATATATATATATATATATATATATATATGTATATATATATATATATATATATATATATATATATATACATATACATACCGTATATAAATATATATATATACGGTATATATATATATATGTATATATATATATATATATATATATATATATATATATATATATATATATATATATATATATATATATATATAGACTAACTTGAATGACCTAGCTTCTTGTGCCATACTATAATAACTGTGCATGTTGCAACCACGTTTGGAACAACAGGATTATAAAACTAAAACTAAAAAAAGTAACCCAAATTTCCAACAAACTTTACATATATCTGAGGAAGCTGTCAATAGATCATCACGAGGGAATAATTTTCACCATATTTAATCAAATATGATAAAAGCACATACCATGGCCAGGATTCGAAATTATGGTTTCTGCAATTAACAGAGATAAGTAATTTGTCCATTTAGATGATTGGATACGTCACTGTCATATCTGTACCCCTTCAACTCTAAGGGCTCAAGTCCTAACCTGGCTAGAGTATCAATAATCTATTTAACCAATATTCAGAGACAGTGAGGATGTCACAATACCGGAACATGGAATCTTTCACTGAATGAGAGCACCATGATTCTAGGAGGCATTATTTTGAGATATAGATGCACAGTGTAAGCTGGCTAATTCTTGCGAGAACAAGAACTCCTCCAAAAGTTATTCAAGCTTAAAGCTATGTAAACAGCTTAAAAATAAATAGAAAACACAATACATATCTATATGGCCTTATAGCATAGGTTTTACTGGTGTCAGTAGGTGCGGGGGTCTGAGTAGTGTTGTGAAATAATGAGTAACATCAAAGCCACTGATTCAGAGTTACTTCACTTTTGTTGGATGACGAGGTTGAAGGGGTTGCCGGAGACAGTGGAGCAAAGGGTACCCAAAATATAGAAGAAACATATTTGATAGGGTGGTATACGGAGTCGAAGAATTATCAAGCAAGCGAGACCAACAACAATAAGCTGCCATAGATATACCACCACATTCGAGGGATCATCAGACAAAAACTGGAAGAGACACAGACGACATTGATGACACAAAATAACGTCATGCGAAAATTGTTACAATCGAGTGTAACCAATGTCCCAGAGAAGGAAATTAAGTTGATTGGGTTCTTTTTGAGAGACTTTGAAGTTGCTAGACTTGGTAATCAAGAAAAAAAAAATAGATTTTCAAACTCCTAAGATTCTTGGCTGAAGCACCCTCAATGGATGTGACAGATTTCTCACAGAATGTTTAGGAGACTATGATGAAATATGACGCCGACTTCTAGAGAAATATGCCTTGTTACCTCAAGTATATTCGATATGAAAGAGATAAATTGACCAAAAATTCAGGTATGAGAGTCCATATTCAGTTTTGCAACTAGTATATACAAGGATCTCAGTAGCTTTGCAATCCAGAGTGCCAAACTACTCAAGGGTGATAAGAAGGCAATTGCCTGTAACTATATTATGCAGTTAGTAGATCCGCAACTATGTGGATGTTTGTTTGATAACAACTGACTACTGGCATATCTCATGATGCTATACAAAATATTATAAGTAGCCTGAAACCAGAGAATATTTCCGAGTATGCCAATACAAACTAAGAACAGGTTTTAGCTTTCAGGTCGACGTCAACGAGAAGCAGTAGACGGCAACCACCAATATGGATAAGAGGTTCTAGTCAGCATCCCAAGGAGGATTTCGGCGTGTGATGGCAATGTAGTGATGAGGGGTATCTATGAGCAGAGTGACTAGCCCCAGAGTACAGTCTCTGCTACTCATGTCAGGCCTTCAGTCACCTTTTCCGAGATTGCATGGCAAAACAAACCATGCATATCAAGGGAGTGGGACAGCCATACCTAATCCCTCTCCCAGTACCAGAGAACGAATGGGCAGAGGTTACCAAACGTCAATGCCTAACAACAACAGCATTCAACAAAGCAGTGTGGATCCCAAGTGTGATGCAGGGGTGGCGCTACCTACTCTGGGCATCGAGGTGCCTGCCTCAGGACCTTTAGCCTCACCCCTGTGGTACTAAGGAGAAAGACAGCGGAATGCAAATCTTATAAGTGAGAACATGGATTTGCATGGCAGCTTAGGGTACTGGCAATGAATGTAAACAGAAAAGTAAGTTAATCAAAGCAATCCTTGGTACAGAAGCAAGTGTCTAGCACCTCGAACAAGGAAGTACCTCGAGCTCACTACAGCCAACAGTGCCAATCGTCCCCAATGCACCAGGAATTAATCATATGGAAACAAGACATATACCATGACAGTCATTCAAGGTGGGATTGAAGAATTTTATGTATGATGTCTTTATAGTGCCACCTTGGTCTAACCAAAGATCGGATGTATTTTGGGACTAGACTGTATTTTAATGAGCTGTATTACTATTAAGTGAGGTGACGTTAAGTCCCTAAAAGTGCTGAATGGAAGGTATGAGCTTCCTATAGAGGGGATGAGTGATCAAAGTATTAGTGCCTATGTGGGAACGGGGGAAAGGGGAGACAAGTGAGGTTGGTAACTGTAGCACGGTGGCACCAGAAACCGGGAAAGTTGTGCCACCAAGGGTACTGATGAGCATAAATTGCTTCACCATCTTGACCCCTTTAGAGGGAACAATAGTGTATTTAAAACCCCATGACGAGTGGTCAGATGTGGTATTTGAGGGCCTGGGAAAAATGAAAGAGAGCACCACAGATGTACAGGCTATTAACTTAAGTGATATGAAGATTATTTCGGTGACAATTCAATGAGCGAATTGGAGGTATGCAGACTTTCCAGAGAAGGAATTAAGGCAGTTAAAACTACAGCATGCACATACGAATGCATGCAGAGCTTCATGATGCAATTTCAGACACAGTGCTCACATGAACTTCAAAATGTAATTAGTGATATTGTCAAGAGTTATGCTGACGTGATAACAATTAGAGAGAGGAGCCAACGGGGAGAAAAAAATTTATTTCTCTTTAACATTGAAATTGAAGAGACATCTGTTTTGTCAAGGCTTTGTAGGGTACTCATTTGTTTTGAAGGGGAAGTAGAAAGAGAAATTAGTAAATCAACGGAACAAGATTTTCGAAGAAAGCGAATCTACCTGGGCTACTACAATTGTAGCAGTAAGAAAAAAAGATGGTTCGGTAAGACTGTGTTGATTATAGGAAATTCAACACATTATCAATGCATTTCCGTTGCCTTTGATTGAAAATGTGATCATTGAGTTATGGGACTATATCACTATTGATTAAAAATCAGGCTATCAGCTAATTCAAATTAACAATGACGGTAAGAGCAAAACGGTATTTGTAGCAAATAAATCATTATTTTAATACAGTTTCCCTATCATTGGCTTGTAAAATGTTCCTAGTCACTATTCAAGAGCATTGATGTCACTACTATCTCCCTTGAATGGTCACACAGTTTTTGTTTATCTTAATGACATATACTAAGTAGGATATTGGCCAAAGAACATGAAAAACATTAGAAAGGCTTTGGAAAATAACGAAAAAAAGATCAGTTTTTCCCTCAGACAATATCTGGATCTCTTAGTGATTCTAGAGGGCATTGACCCCTTACTCAGTTCAGTGAAATATCTACTTCGCTTTCAATAAAGTTAGGGTTTTTGTTTTGGAAGATGATATGCGAAGTCTTCTGGCAAATCTTGGATAGTATTTGAAACCACTGAAGGAAATATTTTCGCAAACACAAATGTTTTCGCATGATTAAATGTAGTAGTAAATTGATAAGGAACAAAGGTTTTCCCAAAAATAGAAGGCCAATACGCTTTAAACGAGATAATAGTAAAGTAACAAACAGATAGAAATAAATACTAAGTCTGGAAATCTCGAGCCAATGAAGTAAGGCAGTTTCCTTTGCCTATTAACTTCTACCTTCTCTGTTCTAACAAGCGGTATATGAATGTGACGTGCACGCCAGAAGCGTCGGTCACTATCAAAATATTATAATTACCTATAATCTGTTTTATTACCTCCGCCCAGGAGGTTATAAAATTGAGTCGGTTTATTTATTTGTCTGTGTGACGATTAGCACTGGGTGTCATTTACACAATAACTTGGACGGAACCTGGGTCATTTGTAGTGGTAAAAAATAAACATTTTGATCTTTTTTTTCTATTATTTGCTGTTTTACAAGATAAGTAATGGGAGTTTTATTTTCTTTGTATTTGAGTATGAAACTGGAGGGTTATTTTAATCTAAATTTTTTCTAATGTATAGTATTTTATAGCTCTCTATACATGCATATATATATATATATATATATATATATATATATATATATATATATATATATATATATACATATATATATATATATATATATATATATATATATATATATATATATATATATATATATATGATAAATTTTGCACATTTAGACGTGTTTTTCATATTCAAATAAGCCATATATAATTTTGATACATTAATGTCTGGATTCTCTTAACGACCTCAGGATCAGAGCCCCAGGCGAAATCACACAAAGACAAGAGCTTGTGACCGGCTGGGAATCGAACCCTGGTCGGCAAGCTTGTATAGACAGTGACTAAACCACTTCCTGGCCAAGTGGTTTAGTCACTGTCTATACAAGGTTGCCGACCAGGGTTCGATTCCCGGCCGGTCACAAGCTCTAGTCTTTGTGTGATTTCACCTGGGGCTCTGATCCCGAAGTCGTTAAGAGAATCCAGACATTAATGTATCAAAATTATATATGGACTTTTTGATATATATATATATATATATATATATATATATATATATATATATATATATATACATATATATATATATATATATATATATACATATATACATATAAGCCTTTCACATTATATATATATATATATATATATATATATATATATATATATATATATATATATATATATATATATATATATATATATATATATATATATATATATATATTAGGCCGGGTGGTGAAGCCAAGCGTCATAGGGCCGTGTGCAAATCTAACCGAGGCCCTTTTCGTCAATAGGCGTAGAAGGAGATGATGATGATGATGAAATATATATATATATATATATATATATATATATATATATATATATATATATATATATATAATCAAATGGTCATATATGGTATGAGAAACCAGGGAACCTATATAAAAAGTAGTTGTTTATCCTTGTTTTTCATCGGTATAATCGAAGTTATACGATAATCCAGGCTGTGTGACGCATACTTATATACCAATCTATCTGTAATGGTGTGACTTTGAAAACAGTTTTCCAACTCCTTTGGCAATGCAATGAACGTCTCTCAACCCGTTCCCCCACCCAAATTCTGACATGTGGAGGAGGCTTGTAAAATGTTTCAGTACTTGGTAGTGCTAAGGTGAAAATGGTGATGCCCGACCGCGAGAAGAATACAGAGCATCGTTAGTGAGAATGTGGAAGTACCTGGCATTAATGTTTTCGCTGTGCATAGGAGCCGTTAATTGACTGCTGCAGCACGATCTAGGCGACGCAACAGGTCAGTTTAACGGCGGAAAGCCTGGTTTCGAGAAGATAGAGAGTGGTTTTAGGGAATTAGATGTAAGGGAAGGGAAGGGCTCAATACGGGAATGAAAAGAGGAAAGGGATGGGAAAGAGGGAAAGGGAAGGGAAGGCAGGGGAAAAGATGAGAAGCGATGGGAAAGGGAGGGGAATGAAAGGGGGAAACGAAGGGAAAAGACGGAAAGGGAAAGGAAGGCAGGGGAAGAGAGGGGAAGTGATGGGGAAGGGAGGGAAAGGAAAGGAGGAAAAGAAGGGGAAAGAAGGGAAGGGAAGGCAGGGGAAAAAGAGGGGAAGTGATGGAGTAAAGAAGGGGAAAGAAAGGAAGGGAAGGCAGAAGATAAGAGGGGAAGTGATGGGGAAGGTAGGGGAATGAAAGGGGGAAAGAGAGGAAGGGAAGGGAAAGGAGGGGAAAAGAGGGGAAGTGATGGGGAACGTAAGGGAATGAAATGAGGAAAGGGAGGGGAAAGAGTGGAAGGGAAGGGAAGGCAGGGGAAAAAAGGGGAAGGGATGGGGAAAGGAGGGAAATGAAAGAGGGAAGGGAATAATAATAATAATAATATAATAATAATAAGCTTTATTCCAATATTTACATTGGCTATTACAATAATTACAGATTACATTGTAGTTTACATTTAAAATTTAGATATTTACATGTGCCTTCATAAAAATTTACATCATTATAAAACATAAATATATAGATTTACTTTATACAAGATTAAGAACAATAAAGAATTTGTGACATATTTAGGTATATCATAAAAGTATTTAAAACATTGAAAATTTTGCATATAAAATATGAATTTTTTATAATAGTACTTGAGGCTTAATAAAATTCTTACCTTGATAAAATATTTGCTATAAAAGTTACATATCTCTCTATAATATTAAAATTATCTTTAGCATGATTATAACATTTCGATTTCAAAATTGCTTATGAAATACAGGTACTTATAAAACTAGAGTTATGAACATTTATCTTAAAATAGAATCTAAAATACATAAATAGTCTGCTAAAATAGAGTAAAAAAGTAAAAGAGCTCAATTAAAATATATATAAAGTTTTACTATAAAAATTATTTGGACAATAGATACTTTTTCAAATTCAGTTTAAAAGAGTTAATATTAGTTGATGCTTTTAGTTGGTTTGGCAGTTTGTTCCACACTGATGGACCCCGCACAACAAATGCTCTGCTTCCCAGATCAGTGTTGGTTCTTGAAACAAAAAGGTCATCATTAAATCTAGTTTGTCTGTTACGTCTATCTCCAACTCTTATTAGATTAAAAAGCCATGGTGGAATTAGGTTATGTAAAATTTTAAAGATCATGACACATAAATCAAAATCAATCTTCTGTTTGATTGTCAGCCATTGTAAATTATTTAAAATTGGAGTTGCATGATCATACTTCTTGGCTTCCCCATCAATTACTTTAGCTGCAAAGTTTTGAAGCCTCTGTATCCGCTGCAGCTGCTGCTTAGTTGTCGAGCCCCAGATCTTTAAACAGTAGTCAAGAATGCTCACGGCAAGAGACCGAACGACCATTCCCCGCATTTCACTATCAAATTGATCCTTAATTCTATTTAAGTATATCAAAGTACCGTTTACCTTCCTACAAACTTCATCTATATGACCGTCAAATAGCATATACTGGTCAAAATATACCCCAAGATTTTTTACTTTAATGCTTTTCTCAATTGCAAATCCATTGAAATTTATTTTTGTGTCTTCAGGAATTTGGGATATGAACTGCCTAGAGCCAATGAATATACATTTAGTTTTAGACTCATTAATATTTAATCCATTTATTTGAAAATAACATCTCGCCATTTCTAATACTCTTTCTGCTCTTGCTATCAAGTTATTTAGTTTATTTATAGTTCCAGTCATTATAAGTTGACTGTCATCTGCGAATTGAACCAAGATGCAGTCTCGCACAGCAGTAGCCATATCATTTATATAAATAAGGAAAAGTATTGGCCCCAAGATAGATCCCTGTGGAACTCCGAATTCTACTGGTTTAGGGGAGGATATAGCATCGCCTAATCTCACTGACTGGTAACGATTTTCTAGATAGCTTTTAAACCAGAGAGGGTCAATTTTTAATTGTGTAGATTTATTTAATTTAACGTATCGAAATTGATCCAATAAAATAAGTAAAGATATCTTTTTGTCGTCGATATTTCTGTAAATAGCTTCTGTAACTTTCAATAACGCAGTTTCAGTAGAGAGATGAGACCTAAATCCATGTTGAGTGTGAGACAGTAAATAATTTTCCTCGAGATATTTTATGAGCTGAATTGACACAATCTTTTCTAGAATTTTAGATATGATGGGCAAAAGTGATATTGGTCTATAATTCTCTACATTATCTGCATCACCACTCTTAAAAAAGGGCAGAACGTGGGACAACTTCCAACCACTTGGAAAAAGGCAAGTCACTATAGAGGTATTTACTACGGCAGTCAAGTAAAACGCAATCATCGGTAAGGCGTCCCGAATGAAACGGAGGGATATCAAATCACATCCATAGGCTCCCGTGTCATTAAGCTCCCCAACTACTAAAATAACTGTTTCGACATCAACTGGCTGTGGCCTAAAAAAGTCATTAAAATCTTCACTAACTATATTCGACTCATTTCTTAAAAGTTGTGAAATGTTGTTCCTATCTAGATTTTCCTGAGATTTTTCAAAGGCTGTCCTACCAACACTTGAGAAATACTGGTTGAACTCTTCTACTTTTTCCTTCTTATCATTATAATCAGGTAAAATGGCATTATTATTTTTGGGGATCATTTCCCGAACTATTTTCCATTTATTAGGCACATTGCCATTACAGTTACGAAATTTATCTTTAAAATGTTCCGATTTACTAGCTTTAATCAAAGTTTTAACCCGTTTCTTTTCGTTTTTTGTAATGATCTTGTAGTGCTTCGTTCTGTATATTTGTTTTAGCTCTCTTTTGCAGGTCATCTCTCGCTTTCATTTCTGCTTTAAGGTTACTATTCATCCAAGGGGCTGGGGGTCCGGGTAATTTCTTGGGTCACAAATGGTGCACATTCATCCAAACAGCAAGCAAAGGTTTTGGTAAAAATATTAACCTGTACATCCACATTATCAGTTTGTAGAATAAAATTAAAATCTGGGGCCTTATTTAGTAAAGTACTACAAAAACTGTCCTGACTGTACTGCTTAAGACAACGAAAGGTTCTTTTAACAGGTATTCTCCTGGCTTAGAAATATCAATTTGTAAAGTTACTAGCTCATGATCAGCAATGGGACAGGAAACCACATCTGAATATACAATCATTTGTTGTTTGTTTGTAATGACAACATCCAATAATGTCGAGGACGGTGCTTGTTATTCTAGTTGGCTTTGTTATTGTTTGATAGAGATTTAGCTGTGTATTATTTTACTTAATTTGTTGTTAGGAACAAGCATATCCTCATTTAGATCACCTAAGACGAAACACGGGTTTTTTTACGTAAAGATACATTTTTAAAAGTTTCTTTAAGATAATCAAAGGAGGGTGTCAAAGCCTTTGGATGCCGGTAGACACACCCAACTATAAAAGACGGTAATTTCTTATGCTGTATACTAATCCAGACGTCCTCAACACCATTAGCTTTCTCTACATCTGTCAATATTCTATGAACCTTTAAATCATTTCTTACATATACTAATGTTCCTCCCCCTTTCCATAGTCACACCTATATACATTAAAAATTCTTAACATGAATGAATTTATCATGAACAGACAAATCTAACCAGGTTTCACTTACACAAAGAATGTCTATGTTCTTTCCAGTATTAACAGTTCTATTTCATCAATATGGGCTAATAATGACTGTGCATTTATGTGTTCTATAGTTAACTGATTACATATTTCCCTCCTTACAGTAGTCGCTTCTATAGTATCTCCTGAGAGAGAAACCCTGAAAGTGATTGTTCTGCTAGTCCTCCTCCACGAAGAGAGAGGAGAGAGAGAGAGAGAGAGAGAGGAGAGAGAGAGGAGAGAGAGGAGAGAGAGAGAGACCCTGAAAGTGATTGTTCTGCTAGTCCTCTCCACGAAGAGAGAGAGAGAGTGATTGCTTTGCTGTCCACGGAGAGAGAGAGAGAGGAGAGAGAGAGAGAGAGAGAGAGAGAGAGAGAGAGAGCCTGAAAGTGATTGTTCTGCTAGTCCACTCCACGGAGAGAGAGAGAGAGAGAGGAGAGAGAGAGAGAGAGAGAGAGAGAGCCTGGAAATGATTGCTTTTGCCTGTCCACCGACCTATTTCGCTCATCACACCTGTCTCATAAAACGCGGTTAGTTATTGGCTCTTTATTTTGGGGCGAATGGTCACGTTTAGAACGAGTTGCTCGTTCTTTACATGATTTTCCCGCTGAAACCAAAATTCAAAAACTGGAAATAGAATAGAATTGAGATTGGTATATGTGATAGTTCGTATTGATCACTATTTATATATTTATATTTCTATATTTCTGACTAATAATTAGTTTATTTTATTGTTTTCGTTGGAGGTATTGTGTATATTACAACAAACTGTTTTCGTGTATTGGGATATATTGTATATTTATTTAATTGTAAAATACATTCTTAAAACTTTTACAAAATCATATTTATATATATATATTTTTTATATTTTTGATTAATAATGTGTTTATTTTATTGTTTTCTTTAGAGGTATTATGTATATTACGGCAAAATTGTTTTCATGTATTGAGATATATTGTATATGTATTTAATTGTAAAATACATCTTTTAAAGATATGATCTTTCGTATTGATCAATATTTATTATTTTTTCTTATTTCTGATTAATAGTTTGTCTAATTTGTTGATTACATTATAGGTACTGTATATACTACAGCAAATTGTATTTATTGTAAAATACACCTTTTAAAGATGTGGGTAGTTCGTATTGATCGATATTTATATATATTTATTTATATTCTGATTAATGATTTGTTTTATATATTGTTTACGTTAGAGGTACTGTATTACTACAGCAAATTGTATAAGTGTATTGGGATTTATTGTATATTTATTTAATTGTAAAATACACTATTTAAACTTTTACAAAATAATATACGACAATGAAATTGATTTTTCATATCTTCTTACTTTAGTTTCACATTATTTCATATTATTTTGGACTTTTTCAAATTCAACCTATGTTTAAAAATCAGATGATAATGAATATTCTAATAATGAATTTTGGTATGAGCAAATTTCCGGCTTACTTTCCTAAAAATTATTCATATTAGTAGTAAATTATGTCATTTTTTAAAGGCTTTAAAGGCCGCTCATAAATGGCAAAGGCAAGGGACAGTGACATTGCCTTATCAAGCAGGACAATGCCATAGAGACTGACCTTATATACATATGATCAGCGCCCAAGCCCCCTCTCCACCCAAGCTAGGACCAAGGAGGGCCAGGCAATGGCTGTTGATGACTGAGCAGATAGACCTGTAGGCTCATCCAAAACCCCATCTTTAGCTCACAAGGATGGTGAGGTTGAAGAGACCAAAGGAACTAACGAGTTTGAGCGGGAAACAAACCCCAGTCTGGCGTTCACCAGTCAAGGACGTTACCGCATCGGCCACCACAACCTATACACATTTTCTCAACTGTTCTACTTACTCCATGCCTACAGAAAATAAAACAAATACTGTACATTCAGAGTTAAATCACCAATTAGAACTAATTAAACATTTTTTTTTTTACTTCTCTTAATCATCATCTCCTCTGCCTATTGATTGCAAAGGGGCCTCGGTTAGATTTCGCCAGTTGTCTCTATCTGAACTTTTAAATCGATGCTTCTCTATTCATCATCTCCTACGTCACACTTCCCAGTCCTCAGCCATGTAGGCCTGAGTCTTCCCAACTCTTCTAGTGCTTTATGGAGCCCAGTTGACATTTTGGTAAACTAATCTCTCTTCGGGAGTACAAAGAGCAGGGCCCAAACCATCTCCATCTACCCCTCATCATGATCACATATCTCACTCGAGTAATCTCTCTTATAGTTTAATTTCTAATCCAGTCTAGGTATGCATATATTTTTTTAGTTTTTTTTTTTTTCAAATTCACTTGTATGTGTTTCTTTTCTACTCAAAAGAGAATCAGTGAGTACTTTTTTCTTCTTTCAAACCCTCTTTGAACTATGCCTCTAATTACGTACTAAGTTATGTGAAGTGACTATGAAGAGGATACTATAATGAAAGGTAAAAAAAGGAATATTCATTTAGCCTGGCTGTGTGGACGGTGAGTGAACTGTTCTAATGGCCTAGGAAAAATAGATTATCTAGAGAATTGCTCTAGTAACATAGCTTGAAATGGCTGAGGAATAGGAGAGAGAGAGAGAGAGAGAGAGAGAGAGAGAGAGAGAGAGAGAGAGAGAGAGAGAGAGAGCCTGGAAGTGATTGTTGTGCTAGTGCACTCCACGAAGAGAGAGAGAGAGAGAGAGAGAGAGAGAGAGCCTGGAAGTGATTGTTGTGCTAGTCCACTCCACGAA
>NC_090737.1:10473836-10488836 GCF_036898095.1 Palaemon carinicauda
AATTTGCATTGATTCGTTATAACTAGATACAATCCTTATCTCTCTCTCTCTCTCTCTCTCTCATATAATTAAACTTGCCCTTATGCTGTACCTAACAAGTTATGTTTTAGGTAACTATTTCTACAGCTCTCTCCCTCTCTCTCTCTCTCTCTCTCTCATAAAAATAACCTTGCACATAAGCTGTACCTAACAAGTTATGTTTTAGGTAACTAATGTTACATTCTCTCTCTCTCTCTCTCTCTCTCTCTCTCCTCTCTCTCTCTCTCTCTCTCATAAAAACAAACTTGGCACATAAGCTGTACCTAACAAGGTTGTTTTAGGTAACTATTGGTACAACTCTCTCTCTCCTCTCTCTCTCTCTCTCTCTCTCTCTCTCCTCTCTCCTCTCCTCTCTCTCTCTCTCTCTCTCTCTCATAAAAACAAACTTGCATACCTAACAAGTTATGTTTTAGGTAACTATTGGTACAACTCTCTCTCTCTCTCTCTCTCTCTCTCTCTCTCTCTCTCTCTCTCTCTCTCTCTCTCTCTCTCTCTCTCTTCGTGAACAGGCAAAGCAATCACCCTCCAGTCCCTCTCTCTCTCTCTCCCTCTCTCTCTTCGTGAACAGGGCAAAGCAATCACCTCCTCTCTCTCTCTCTCTCTCTCTCTCTCTCTCTCTCTCTCTCCTCTCTCTCTCTCTCTCTCTCTCATCAAGCAATTTCTTTTTTTGTCATGAAATCTCCGATCTCTTTTCCTCGTCATGGGGAAGAATATTAAGGCCAATAGCAATTTCCTCATAAGAGAACAAATATGATTGAATCTTTTCAATCTAATTGGTAAGGATGGAAACTGGGAGAAGAGACTTAAGACTATTTTGATTGGGAAAAGGTTTTCTTTGTCTTTGTACCTTTCCAAAAAATAATATTTGAAAGGAATTGACTGTTCTATTTGGGAATGGATTTCTTATTACTTTCCCATAAAGACTACTTAGCGGTTGGAAAGTTTAAATTGCCGCTCATGAAGGAGAGAGACAAGGGATAGTGATATTACCCTCTCAAACAGGACGACGTCCTAGAAACTGACCATATATATAATATATATATATATATATATATATATATATATATATACTATATATATATATATATAAAATGCATTTATATTTGATATATAATATATATACATATATATATATATACACATGTATGTATTTGTATATATAACTGTGAATATATATATATATATATATATATATATATATATGTTTATATATACATATATATATACATATATATACACACATATATATACATATATATACATATATACACATATATACTGTATATATATGTCATTGACTTTTATCTTTCTTCGTGGCTTGAGTGGCATGGTCACTGGCATACAGGTATCCTGGACCAGGGTTCAAATCCCGGCCGGTCTGATACTATAGGCTTTGAGTGATTTCGCCTGGGGCTCTGATCCCGAGGTCGTTAAGAGAATCCAGACTTTAATGTATTAATATATATGGCTTATTTGAAATGTATGTATATATATGTTTGTATATATATTTGTATGTATATATATATGTATATATATATGTATGTATATATATGTGTATATATATGTATGTATGTATATATATATATATATATATATATATATATATATATATATATATATATATATATATATATATATATATATATACTCAGGAAGAATAGATGGAGTTGGAAGAGAAAGGGTAGGAATGATGTTGACACAAAGAGCAGTAAAGGCATTAATAGGAGTAGGAGGATATGACAATGATGATGATGATGATGATGACTTTTAACAGATGACTTTACCTTTTTAGAAGAAATTTTCAAATCTTTGATCTTTTAAGATGATCTGAGTTTCATAAAGTCACCCTACTGTGATCTCTAGTCTCCATCGATGTTGACATCAAAGAGCTTCGTAGATAGGAAAGGAAACATATTTAAAGATGAAAGAAAGCCCCATTTTAGAGGTTAAGAATTTTAGAAACGGATCATTGCAATATATGGTTTGGTACATTATAGCAACTAGTCAACGTACACATTTCTTTCAACTATCTAATATCTTGTTTTCAAAATAGATTATTATTATTATTATTATTATTATTATTATTATTATTATTATTATTATTATTATTATTATTATTATTATTATTATTATTATTATTATTATTATCATCATCAATTGCTAAGCTACAACCCTGGTTGGAAAAGCAGGATGCTATAAGCCCAGGGGCCCCAACAGGGAAAATAGCCCAATACGGAAAGGAAACAAGGAAAAATTAAATATTTTAAGAACGGTAAGAACAATATCCAACAGATTTTACAGATTTTAGCACAAAGCCCTTGGAAGGATATTGGGAGTTGAATGCAGGACAGGATTAGAAATGAAACTATTAGAGAGATTACTCGAGTGTCATTGATGAGATCACGAAGAGGGACAGATGGAGATGGTTTGGGCATGCTCTTCACACTCCCCAAGAAAGATTAGTTCACCAAACTTTAAAATGAACTTTACAAGGTACTAGAAGAGTTGGAAGACCCAGACCTACATGATTGAGGACTAAGAAGCGGGAAGTAGGAGGTTAGAAATGAAACTATAAGAGAGATTACTGGAGTGCCATATGTGAATGAGATCGTGATGAGGGGTAGATAGAGTTTAGTTTACAAAACTTTAAACTGGTCTCCATTAGGCACTAGAAGAGTTGGAAGACCTAGGCCTACATGGCTGAGGACAATGAAACGTGAAGTAGATGATAATCGGAGAAGTATTGAATTAAAAGCTCAAGATAGAGACGATTGACGAATTCTAACCGAGGCCCTTTGCGTCAATAGTCGCAGGAGGAGATGATGATGATGAATTATAATGAGATAATATAATGAAATATCAAATAAACTCTGATATAATGAATGAAATCAGTAACATTGGCGAACTTACGTAACATCGCTTCTCCGACTTCGTTATGTAACTACATTCTAATGTTATTCGCAAAAATTCATAATTTTTTTTTTTCCTGTAATTTCTGCCATAGAAGTTATTGCCTTCCATAAAAAAGGCAACGAAAACTAGAATATTCAAAGCTAAAGATGAGGCTTCGTAGTACATTGTTGTCTGAGACTTGAATTCAATGTAAACACAAATTTGCATATGGACGACCACATTGCGTGGGCAATATTCATATTTCTCTCTCTCTCTCTCTCTCTCTCTCTCTCTCTCTCTCTCTCTCTCTCTCTCTCTCTCTCTCTCTCTCTGTATATATATATATATATATATATATATATATATGCATGTATACAATATGTATACATATATACGGATAATATATATATATATATATATATATATATATGTATACATATATGTATATATCTATCTATCTATCTATCTATCTATCTATCTATATATATATATATATATATATATATATATAATATATATATATATATATATATATATATATCCTTGAAAGTGTCAATTACGCAAACAATTGAAGGTTTCAGAATTCCTGTTTTATACAGTTTTCCTTTCGAGATAAGAATGTTCTTTAATTCCAGTTTTAAGAAAATGATTATGAAAGAGCTATGAATCTACCTAGCATTAAAATAAACAACTTTTCCTTTTGTGATAAATATTTAAGGAAATGGATAAACAACTCTCTCTCTCTCTCTCTCTCTCTCTCTCTCTCTCTCTCTCTCTCTCTCTCTCTCTCTCTCTCTCTCTCTCTCAAAACTGTAAGCACCCACTACATACTTTTTCATTCATCACTATTAATTCTATTTCTCTTTTCATTTCCTTTTCCTCTTCGAATGTAACAATAGCATATAGTCTCACTATAAATTCTGTTATTTTCAAAGATAAATCATAATCTTACTTTCTCTTTACTACGACCTTTGCAAGATTTGCAAGATTTGGAACCAAAAACACCATATAACCTTTTTTTTTATCTCCCGTTTTCTATAATTTTCTCTATGAGTTAGAGCATTGCGTGGATAGTTACTGCCAGTAAATTTCGCTAATAGGCCATTTTCCCCTCAATAATCTATATAATAACCTTGCTAGCCGAGAAAAAATGGCTTTAAATCATCGTCTTACGAGAGATTAAATCTTGGTTTTCATGCGTTGTAGAAATGCCTTGTTTTCTTCTCAGTGAGAAATAGAACAGTCAGCATATTAATTATGTGAATTGAAAATAGTAAATCATAACTTTACGATATATATATATATATATATATATATATATATATATATATATATATATATATATATATATATATAAAAGATATTTTCATTGTTTTTTATTTTCAAACTTAAAAAAATAAAGATTGTACGAAAATTTACAAGTTGAAATTTTCGGAATTTTTAGTGCTCAAGGACAGTGCATTATTATGTATAAATATGTATGAATATTTATCTATTTACAATTATATATGAATGTATATATATATATATATATATATATATATATATTCATATATATATACTATATATATACTATATATATATTATAAATATGTATATATATATATATATATATATATATATATATATATATATATGTATATATGTATATATACATATATTTATTATGTATAAATATGTATGAATATTTATCTATATATGATTATATATAAGTGTATATATAAATGCATATATATATATATATATATATATATATATATATATATATATATATATATATAACGGATTTTGAGCGAAGCGAAAAATCTATTTTTGGGTGAGATGGCCATGTCGTCCTGATGGAAGTTCCTATAGGGTAGCTTCCTAGGGTATATTACAACTACGGCGATATTCCCAGAGAATTTACCTTAAGGTACCAGAATTCTAACTCCTGGAACGAGTATCCCTCGTGAAAGGGATATCGCGACATATCAGAGGACGTATTCTAGACACGTCACATGGCAATCTACATCCTGGACAGAGATTTCGTCTCGTAGGAGGTGATTGACGAGATACGAATTCGGGAAAGAAAAAGGGGGAGCCGCTCCCAAGGCTTCCCTATCCCCCGATTCGTATGCGTGCCTGGCGCCAATCCTGGCGCCATCTGTATTCCTTGTAGCGTACACGAGGTGCTACAGATACTGTATGTAGGGAGGGGTCCTACAGCCCTTTCTTAGAAAGGCAAGGGCGGGTCCATCAGGACGACATGGCCATCTCACCCAAAAATAGATTTTTCGCTTCGCTCAAAATCCGTTTTTTGGGCTCAAGCCATGTCGTCCTGATGGAAGTGTACCAGAGCATTACTGTATCTGTGGATTCTCAGAACGTGCCGTACTCCCCGGAGGTAATTTTTTCCCGGTCGACTAGACCTAGAGACCTAAGATGTTACCGTTATACATCTTTTCAACTAACTATAAACTATGTTAGAGCTTCCTGCCCCCTAGAGGGAAGAGTCCTACTAGACTCTGGAAAAGTCTCGAAGAGTACATATATCTATGTATGAATACCAGGCAAGCTAATATAGTGGTCTCGCCCTATATTAAGTAAAGCATAGTTTGTAAAGGACCACTGCGTCAATATGAAATATCGACCAGTTTTCCGCACAATACTTGTATTGGACAAAGGTTTTATATCCGCATAGGAGGAAAACCAATGCAACATAGCTTGCATAAAGGAACAATTCTATTAGAATTATCCCAGATAAGGTACATAGAATGAATGCTCAATTATACCAATAAATTGACACAGGTGAAGGAGACGCAAGGTTCTCAAGAACCAGATTATTGACAGGCAATAAATAGACAGGTTAACCACAATTATATATATATATATATATATATATATATATATATATATATATATATATATATATATATATATATATAAGAAGAGGATAACCCAAAACTTTAAGCATAAGTATAATAGTAAACAGAGCTTGTTTGTCTGAAAGAAAAAACATTAGATGCCACTTTTAAGATACCGAGGTATCAAAGTCATAAAAGCCTGTATTACAAATCAATGACATTAGCGTTAGAAACGCTCGGCACACATGTCTGCACTTATGCTAGGTTCACCTTCGGAAATGGAACAGTCTGGATGGGCAACACAGTGCCCTCACTTAGTTTGTAGTACAGTATGTAACTACACACTCACCCTGGAATTAATCGTCCCAATTAAGACCACTGTTCCTCGCAGAGTTAAACAGTAGGGTTAACACCGCGACCCACTGCTACCACAGATCTCTTTTAGTTCCTCTACTTGCTTCGCATAGTGGCGAAAGAACACTCTGGAAGACTTCCAGCCAGTGTATGAACGGAGATGTTCAAAATCCATACAATTAAAGAAATTTAAGAATGAGGCTACTTTCCTCGGATCGTGACCTGCGGGTGTATTGTCAGGATCCGCTCTGCGAATAAAATATGTGATTTTAGCTCTGAGTTGATTCAGAGATAAATTTGAGCCTGATGTTTCTCCCCTGAATAGTTGACCACCCTTGAAGTCTGAAGTTCTATGAAGATAGACCTTTAGGCATTCTACTGGACATAGAGATGCATCTTCTTTCAGAGGGCAGATTCTCCAGGGACCCCACCTGTTGGTGGGTAACTCATTCTTGGCGAGAAACGTAGGATCCGGAAACAGGTTCAGTTCTTCCCCATCCAGGAACTGAACACGACCTGCCTCTCTCGAGAGGCTACAATCTCACTAACCCTGGCCCCGGACGCGAGTGCAAAATAGGAAAATAACTTTTTGTGTCAAATCCTTTAACGCACACTCTTCATTGCTCAACAGAGAAGCGAAATGAAGAACTTGTCTAAAGACCATGAAATGGGCTTTGGAGGTGCTGAAGGTCTGAGCCTAGCACAGGCTTTCGGGACTTTATTAAAGATCTCGTTACCTAGGTCGACCTGGAAGGCATATAGAATGGGTCTTGTCAAAGCAGACTTACACGCTGAAATCGTGTTCGCTGCCAACCCTTGACCATGGAGGTGGGGAAAAAAGATAAGCAGAAGTCTGTCAAGATCTCCTGCGGAATCTTCGCCTTGACAAAAGGCCACCCATTTTCTCCAAGATGACTCATATTGCCTTTTAGTAGATTTGCATTTATAATCCTCAAGGAAGTCTATACTGGCTTTCGAAATCCCGAAACGCTTTCTCACCGCTAGGGAGAGAAAATCATGAACTGCAGGGTCCGGGTTTTCTGTAATGAAGCGCAGACAGTTGACTTCTGGACTCGCTGGGTCAGAACTGGATCTGGTAGTGGTACAAACTTCAGCTACAGTTCCAATGCCAGGAGGAACCACACGCTGTTCGGCCACTTGTGGGCCACTATTGCCGCTACCCTTTGAAGGATCTCAGTTTGTTGAGGACCCTCAACAGAAGGTTGTGAGGAGGGAACAGATAAATCTTGGACCATCTGTTCCAGTCGAGGGACATCGCGTCCACTGCTTCCGCTAAGGGGTCCTCGTACGGGGCACGTACAGGGGCAACTTCTTGTTGTCTTTCGTCGCAAAGAGTTCTATCTGCAATTCTGGGACTGATTCAGAATGAAGGAGAATGATCCTGCGTCTAAGGACCATTCCGGCTCTATCGGTGTGAACCTGGATAGAGCGTCCGCCGTCACATTGCGGACTCCTTGAAGGTGAACTGCCGAATGGTACCACTTCTTCTTTTCCGCCAATCGGAAGACGGCCAACATCACCTGGTTGAGAGGTGGTGACCTCGATCCTTGTCGATTCAAGTATCTCACAACTACCTCGCTGTCTATTACCACTTTATGTGGAACGAATGACGCGGGGAGACTTTCTTTAAGGTAAGGAGCACTGCCCTAGCTTCTAGAAAGTTTTATGAGAAAGGTCTTGAATAGCCTGGACCAAGTCCCCTGGACTTTTTTCCGATGAGAGTGACCTCCCCATCCCTCCTTCGAGGCGTCTGAGTGAATCGTCACCGACGGGGGAGGTGGCTGAAGAAGAACCTGACTTCTTTAGATGTCTGGCTTGGGACCAAGGCCTGAGAAGAGTACTTACCCGAAGCGGCTGGTCTTCTCAGATCTCTTCACGCGTTTGATGCATAACTTCTCCAAACTCCGATTGCATCCTTTAGCTGTGCTCTTAGCACTGGGTCTGTCACCGAAGCAAACTGGAGAGAGCGCAGTACTCTCTCCTGCTCGTGTCTTGATATCCTTTCGAAATCTTGAAGTCTCTTGACAGAACCTGCTATCTCCTTCCTTTTCTTCGCCGGGGTGGAGAAACGGTGTGACAAAAGGTCCCAGTGGATCTTAGCCACTGGAACTTTTGAGATGGAGAAAGTCGAGACTTTTTCTGTTGATCTTGAAGCCTAGGTACTCTAGGAACTGGATCACTTGACTGGAAGCTTGCAAGCATTCTGTCTCGGATGCTGCCCACACCAACCAGTCGTCCAGGTAGGCTACTACCTGAATTCCCTTTAGGCGAAATTGTTTGAGAGCTACGCTCGCAAGCTTCGTAAAAATCCTTGGGGCTATGTTTAGCCCGAATGGCATGGCTCCGAAGGCGTATAGTCTTCGTTGTAGCCTGAACCCTAGGTAGGGGGAGAGTCGATGGCTAATTGGAATGTGCCAGTAGGCGTCTGACAAGTCTATAGAGACGGAATATGCCCTCTTGGGCAGTAAGGTCCTTATGTGTTGCAGTGTTAGCATTTTGAATTTGCAATTCACTATGAACTTGTTAAGTGGCGACAAGTCCAGAATGACTCTGAGGTTTTCCGAGTCTTTCTTGGGAACACAAAACAGCCTCCCTTAGAAATTGATGGGCTTCACCCTTTTTCTCCAACCGTTCTTGAACGTACTCCTCCATAACGGGGGTGGAGTGTTGGAAAAACCGAAGGTACGGGGGTGGAGTGCTGTACCAGCTCCCGCCCAGTCCATTCTTGAGTAGGCTGTGGGCCCAGGGATCGAAGGTCCACCGATCCCGAAATTTCAGAAGTCTCCCTCCTTCCGGTATCACCTCACTTGGACTGCCGTCCTGAGGTCTTGCCTTCCTGACCACGACCACCCCTGAATCCCCTTCCCCTTGAGGGGCGTCTAGACGAGCCTCTGGCTGCTCCTCTAGGCTTTGCTCGAAAGGAAGTAGACTGCCCTTCGAACGCTGGGGTGAATGCCGTGGACTGTGTCGACACGGCCTGGGGTACCCACTGAAAGGTGGTCGGTGTTTGTGCCACGATCTGGGGCACTGGGGGCAATGGCAATTGCAGTTGCTGTTGCTGTCTAAGAGGCTTGGCTGGCCGAGACGGTAGCCTAGTCCTCATAGTCTTCCTCTTTGGTTGAGGACCCTCATCCGGGGAAGACTTTCTTTTGATAGCCAGGCCCCACTTCTGGAGAAGGTTTCTATTCTCCAAGGTGGCTTTATCAACAACTTCTTTGACCAAGTCGGTAGGGAAAAAGGTCTTTTCCCCAAATGTTGGAGGAGATTAGTTTCTTTAGCTCGTGCCTCACCGTAGCCGAGGTAAACACGAACTCCCTACAAGCTCTCCTTGCCTTGACGAAGCCATAAAGGTCCTTCGTCACTGTGGCCAGATGAGGCTTGGCCACTACCATGAACATTTCATGGACCTTGGGGTCACTTGCCATCGTCTCGAGAGTAGTCTGAAGAGACATTGAGGCAGTCAGTCTTTCTTTTGTATCGAACTCACTTCGCAAAAGAAAGTCAGACAGCTTAGGGAGGTCCTAGCCGAACTGACGTCCGGCAATATCAGCCTCCAACTTTCCCACTGAGAACGTAAGATGGACGTCCTTCCAGTCTTTGTGGTCCATAGGCAGGGCCAGCGACAAGGGTTTACACTCCTCTAGGGAGGGGCAAGACTTGCCGGCCTCGATTGCTTTTAGTACAGCCAGAAACCCTTTCTGTAAAAGGGGGAAGGCTCTAGTAGGCGAGGACACAAAGGAAGGGAGCTTCCTATTCAATGCAGCTACCTTTGAGTTAGAGAAGCCCCTCTCTTTCATCGAGGATGAAAGTAGAGCTTGAGCCTTAGCATGGTCCATCACTATGACCTCCTTCGGCTCTGTCTCCTCCTTTGAAGCTGGTTCCTTCCTCAGCCGGACATAACAGTCCGGATATGATGCCTTGCTGGTCCAGAATTCCACCCTCCAGGGGAACTGAGCCCAGCTTATCCGAGATGACGATCTTTCCAGTCGTCATCGGCATGTGCTCAGCATACCTCCATGGGTTAGCATCTGAGCACAAGGGAAGGTCTTTCACATTGAGCTTTTTCTGGGGCCCATGTGATTCTGCAAGGCACTGCATTCGCAGTTCCATTGCAGCCGCCTTCTCCTGATTCTCCTTCTGTATTTGTTGGATCATTCCAACAATAGAAGAGAGGGCCTGTCCCAGCTCTACTGGGAGACCGGCCGATGTAGAGGGGCTTGAACTTCATCCTGGGCTTCTGCCAGGAGGTCTTCCTCCTGACACCCGTCCACATCAGACATCCTGTCATTTAGCTGGATGTCTTGCATCGCGACCGCGACTTCAGCATCCACCTGGATCTGAACTTAGGGGATCTCCTCTTGAGGCTGGGGAATCACTGCATCAGCTGATGCCTTAGGGAAAAGATACGCCCTCATCTTCTCACTTGGAAGATAAGGGCCAGAAGTGTTCTTTTGGAAGCCCCTTACCCAGGTACGAAGCTTCTTCCTAGCTATTTAAATGTCTCATTAATCAGGTTAGTGCACACAGTACATACCTGAGGGTCCCAATACCGGAGATCATCCTTGGAGACAGCGTATGCTGCGTGTCTCCTACAAAACTCATGTCCGCAGAGGTTCTTGCTGCTGACATTGCAGAAAGCACTTCCCCACTTCGGAGTGTCCTTCTGTAAAGAGAAGAAATTTCCATGAGTATCAAGTGAACTATGTATCACTGGATATGCATAGTATAGCATAACAATTCAGAAAGGAAAGACACACACTTGTGTTTCCCTCACAACCCATTGTTGCAGCCTTCCAGATAATAAAATAAAAAATGGTTTATCTCTTCTAGAGTAACCAATGCAAGGTTTCCAGAGGAAACAGGTGGAGCTCACACCTAAGCAATGATTTTAAAATCCTGGATAATAGACAGGGAAGAACTCAGCTTCCTATCTGAGGGCAACAGCAAAGGGGTGTGCAAGAAAACACAATAGTCATAGAAGATACAGTGCTGTACCAAAACCTTTACTATAGTTTTCTTCTTACTGTATATGCTATACAGAAGAATACTAGTACAGTATAGGGGGATGTGTGCCGGCCTGCCTTTGCCGGCCGGCACACACCACAACTAGCTTTAAAGTATACTACTTAACAGCTATAGGGCGGCAGCACTCTGGTTCAAATGCCTGTGCCGGTCGGCAGCAACTGCCGGCCGGTAACAGCCAGTGTTGGCCGGCAATGGCTGCCGGCCAGCAACTACACAAGGTAGTACCCAGCTGCCGGCCACACTCTTGGTGACCGGCAGCTCTTGGTGACCGGCAGACAAGGACTGACATAAGCCGGCCGGCAAAGGTACAAGACCGATGCCAGCCGGCAGCAAAAGAACCAGAGGACTACACCTGCCCGGCTGCCGGCCTATGAGGCCGGCAGCCGGGACAGGTACAGCACTAGAAGAAAAATAGAATGGATGCCGGGATAAGAGTGTACACAACCTCCAAGCCCGGCAACCGAAAGAGTGCATATAAGGAAGGGGAGAAACTAATTCAGGCTTCCTTGACCAATGCCGTCCGGCTCTGCCGGCAGGCATGGATGAGGGACCAAGAGAGGTCCGGGCAGCACTCGAAAACATAAGACCCTTGCCGGCCAGCAGCTCTGCCGGCCGGCAATGGGCTGAGTCAATTCCACATCCCAACCTATACTAGGTCCAGAAGTAGAACGACGTACAGTACAGTAAGACCCCTGCCGGCCAGCTCTGCCGGCCGGCAAGGTACAGTACAGTAATGGCTAGGCCATTACGGAGATAGAGGGGGAAGGGACAAGAGGGTCCTGCCAACCTTGCTTTAGTGACAGATCACCCGCAGCCAAGAAACTTATCTTAGCCTAAGGGAGATCTAAGGGGAAAGGCCAGCAATACTTGCCAGCTTCCAGAGCACTAAAGCAAGGAAGGCGTTGCTACTCCCAAGGGAAGAACTTATCCTCCCCCGAGAACAGCAACAGGACTAGTCTGGTAGATCACAAAAGAAGGAATCATAACTACAGAAACCTTCGGTAGTGACCTAAGGGAGCTAAGCTCCCTTTGTATGTGTTAGGTCAGCGAGGGGGACTCTGCCCTAAGCCAGACAACACAGACTCAGACTAAAAACTCTGTTGTTCTGTCCCTCTTGAACCATAACTACAGGAACAGGAAGGTACAGTAACACCCTAGTATAGTTTTATCGAAAATAAATTCGGAAAAAACCACTTAGGGATAAGCCCAAGGCTTAAACAGAGGGAAAGGGATTGCATACCTTCTCCGAAGAAAAGAAAGCAACCGGGGAGTATGATAAAGTATACTAAGGCTCCATAAGCAATTAGCCTAGGCACCAAGAGAATCGATTACCTAATTCACCGAAACTCACACGTATACAATCTTGGAAATATTCCACACAGTCTAAAATGTATAAAATATAGCCTAAAGCTTCAATAAAATTTTAATTACACTCGGAAAAACCAAAATCATGCATGAAGTACTAGGACCAAACGACTAGGCTACATGGCCTAGTGTAGGCCAGAATGGCGAATACTTTGCCAAATAATACTAAGCACGAAAGGAAATCCTATGTAATGCTAAATAGCTAAAATTTATTAAAGCAAAACAACCAGGAATGTCGCTCTGACTAACTAATTTATACCTAGCGAGCGACAGTGTCCAGGACACCTCTGGTAGGCTACGGCTCTTGTATCAAAGATTAATCCTATTAATCACTCAAAATTTTACCAAGAGCCTACATTTATACATAACAGACACTATACTCAACTTATCAGAGGCCGACGAAGACGAAGAAGCCATGAAAAGTCGAATAAATCCAAGATTTGCGAGAAAAACAGGAAAAAACACCGAGTTGTTAAGCTACGCAAAAAGGAATACAGATGGCGCCAGGCACGCATACGAATCGGGGGATAGGGAAGCCTTGGGAGCGGCTCCCCCTTTCTTTCCCGAATTCGTATCTCGTCAATCACCTCCTACGAGACGAAATCTCTGTCCAGGATGTAGATTGCCATGTGACGTGTCTAGAATACGTCCTCTGATATGTCGCGATATCCCTTTCACGAGGGATACTCGCTCCAGGAGTTAGAATTCTGGTACCTTAAGGTAAATTCTCTGGGAATATCGCCGTAGTTGTAATATACCCTAGGAAGCTACCCTATAGGAACTTCCATCAGGACGACATGGCTTGAGCCCAAAAATATATATATATATGTGTGTGTGTGTGTGTATATACTTATATATTTATTATGTATAATATATGTATATATATGATATATTATATATATATATATATATATATATAGTGTATATATATATATATATATATATATATATATATATATATATTATATATATATATATATATATATATATATATATATATATATATATATATATATATATATATATATATATATATATATATACAGTATATATGTATGTATTCATGAGTAAAAAATATGTGTAATATGTATATGTATATTGATAAATATCAACACAATATCGTGCTCAAATAGAAATAAATTTCTATCTCATACTTGGGATCGAACCCTAGCCCCTTCTAATGAAAGGCCAGGTCGCTTTCAACCATCCACGAGAGGCCATAAAAGCAGACGAAACCTAACTGCTAATATGCAGTTCCGGATTTACCTTGCGAGACATCAGTCTCTTACCAGCGAGTTTTCCGCGACTTCGCGGCCCACCAGGCGACACAATTGAATGAATTACTATCAATTGTGTCATTTGGTGGGCCGGGAAGTCGGGGAAAACTCGCTGGTAAGAGACTGATGTCTCACCTCTTAAATCCTAAACTGCAGATTAGCAGTTAGGTTCCGTCTTCTTTTATGGCTTCTGGTGGGTGGCGTGGTTGGAAGCGACCTGGCCTTTTTATTAGATGGGACCAGGGTTCGATCCCATGTATATATATATATATATATATATATATATACATATATATACATATATATGTATATATATACATATATATATGTATATACTTATATATATTTCTATATATATACATATGTAACACATGCATGTATGTATCGGTTTTTCCATGTGTGTGTGTCTGTAAATCTGAAGAGATGGAAAAGAATAGGCCAGACTATTCGGCGCCTGTGTGTAAGCAAAGGGAAAATGAACCGTAACCAGCGAGAAGGATCCAATGTAGTACTGTCTGGCCAGTGAAAAGACCCCATGACTCTCTAGCGGTAGTATCTCGATGGAATTTTCAGGTGATTTCCTTTTGTCATATACAAAACTGATCAGGAAGAGAATTCTTTTAACATTTGGCATAACAAAAAAAAAATCATATTATTCAGTATTTCTGTATCTGTAATATAGCAAATAAAGGTTTTAGACTTTCATAAGCATTTTTAAAATTTTTTTTTTTTTTTAGTTTTGTAATTGAATATATCAAAAGAACAAGAACGTGGTTTATAATATGCTTATGATCTCTTAAGGTGTTATTTTTTTTTTTTCAAAGCACGTCACCTAATTTTTTATTTCTTTTTTCAAAATTATCGTTGAATTTTATCTGACTGTTATTCTTAGAATAAGAGAAACTAAACTTTTTTTTTGGCTGACCCGTCACAAGTATGAAAGGGGTTACCGAAAATCAATTGGTATAGTCAAATTGAACAATCAGATTTTTTCTGTACGTTTCATTTTTTCAATCAAACTAACTCTCATGTGGGCAGATACAGGTGGACACACGACATATCCTTCTCAATTCTTTAAAGAATAGTTATTGTTTTATTTGTTTATTTATTTATTCATTTATTTATTCATTGAGAGTAAAATAATAAAAACAAGGTAGTAGTGTGGCAAGAGCACAAGCCGCCCA
>NC_090737.1:10501336-10503836 GCF_036898095.1 Palaemon carinicauda
TATAGGAATGTGATATCCAGTGTTCCACAGGGTAGTGTTCTTGGCCCATTACATTTCATACTATATACACATGACATGTGGTTTGGCCTAGAAAACAAGCTTATTGCATATGCAGATGATGCTACTCTCTTTGCATCAATTCCATCCCCTGAATGTAGATCTAGGGTTGGTGAATCCCTTAATAGAGATTTAGCTAAAATTAGTGCATGGTGCAAATTATGTGGTATGAAGTTGAATCCTAACAAAACTCAAAGTATGATTGTAAGTAGGTCAAGGACGGTGGCTCCTCAACATCCGGATCTCAGTATTGATAATGTTTCTTTAAATTTGTATGACTTTTAAAATTTTAGGTGTGATTCTCGACAGTAAATTTACTTTCGAGAAACACATTAGGTCTGTGTCTTCTTAAATTGCACAAAAAATTGGCTTACTGAGAAACTCTTACAAGATTTTCGGTGATCAATCTATTCTGAAGACGTGTTTTAATTCTTTCATTCTACCTTGTTTTGAGTATTGTTCTCCTGTCTGGTGTTCAGCTGCTGATTCTCATCTTGATTTGTTGGACAGAAACTTACGGTCTATTAAATTTCTTATTCCTGATCTAGATATTAATCTCTGGCACCGTCGTTCAATTAGTTCATTATGCATGTTGCATAAGATTTTTCATAACTCTGACCATCCTTTACATTCAGATCTACCCGGACAATTCTATCCTGTTCGTAATACTAGGCAGGCAGGTAATTCTAATAGCCAGGCCTTCTCCATCATGAGGCTCAATACTACACAGTATTCTAGAAGTTTTATTCTAGCTGTTACCAAGTTGTGGAATGATCTTCCTAATCGGGTAGTTGAATCAGTAGAACTTCAAAAGTTCAAAGTTGGAGCAAATGTTTTTATGTTGACCAGGCTGACATGAGTCTTTTTATTGTTTATATATAACATATCTGTTTTTGACGTTGTTAATAGTTTACATAGGACATATCTGTTTTGACGCTGTTACTGTTTTTAGAATGATATATTATTGATTCATTCTCATCATTTATTTATTTCCTTATTTCCTATCCTCACCGGGCTATTTTTCCCTGTTAGTGCCCTTGGGCTTATAGCATCTTGCTTTTCCAACTAGGGTTGTATCTTGGCTAGTAATTATAATAGAAATAATAATAATAATATATATTCTCGCCCTATAATGGTTATGAGCTACATTTAGTCTTAAAAAAATACATTAATTTGATAAAATACTTTTGATAAACCCATTATCCATATTAATTTATATACCTTCTATTCTCGTTCTATTATGGTGATAAGCTGCATTCAGTCTTAAAAAAAAGATACATTCATTTGATAAAATAGTTTCGATAAACCTATTATTCATATCAATTTACGTCTTTCTATTCTCGTCCTATTATGGTGATGAGTTACATTCAGTCTTAAAAAAATAATACATTCTTTTGATAAAATACTTTTGATAAACGCATTATTCATTTCAATTTACATGTCTTTTTTTATCTCGTCATACATTCATATGATAAAATACTTTTGATAAACGCATTATTCATATCAATTTACATGTCTTACTATTCTCGTTCTATTATGGTGATGAGTTACATTCAGTCTTAAAAAAATAATACATTCATTTGATAAAATACTTTTGATAAACGCATTATTCATTTCAATTTACATGTCTTTTTTATCTCGTCATACATTCATATGATAAAATATTTTTGATAAACGCATTATTCATATTAATTGATATGTCTTTAATTTAGTCATATTATGGTGATGAGCTACATTCAGTCGTATAAAATAATACATAAATTTGATAAAATACTTTTGATAAACGCATCATTCATATCAATTTACATGTCTTTTTAATCTCTCCCTATTATTGCGATGAGCTGCATTGACTAAAAAAAAAAAATTGGGACAACGAGGTAGGTAGTTCTCATTTCACCAAATGACCATTCTCATAGATTTCACAATTAGTTATTCGTGGATGCAACTGATATTTGTTCATTACGGAATTCGTTTGCTAGAGGGCCAATTCAACTGTGCATTTATTTTGCATGATTATTTTTTTTCTCCATCATTGGCAATAGATTATATCGTAATTATAGGCTTTTATCGTTATTGAAAAAAAGTGATTGATAGTTTTCTGTGAGCTTTCAATTGTAAAATATTTCTAAAGATCGCAATCTCTGTTTTATGAAATCAATTGTAGTTATTATTACTATTATTGTTGTTGTTGTTGTTGTTGTCGTCAATACTAGCCAAGTTACAATCCTAGTTGGAAAAGCAAGATGCTATATGCCCAGTTTATGAAATCTGTTGTTGTTGTTGTTGTTGTTGTTGTTGTTGTTGTTGTTGTTGTCATCAATACTAGCCAAGTTACAACCCTAGCTGGAAAAGCAGGATGCTATATGCCCAAGTGCTCCAACAGGGAAGAATAGCCCAGTGAGGAAAGGAAATAAATAAATAAATAAATAAACGGTATAAGAAG
>NC_090737.1:10511336-10516336 GCF_036898095.1 Palaemon carinicauda
TTATTCAAGTCTATTAGAGAGAAAGAAAGAGGAGAGGAAGACATATCAATGTATCAATGTTTCTTTGAGAGAGAGAGAGAGAGAGAGAGAGAGAGAGAGAGAGAGAGAGAGAGAGCTTATGATTCCCCTAACAGGAGAAGGAATAGGTAGACGTAGGGTATATTTATTATTCAAGTCTATTAGAGAGAAAGAAAGAGGAGAGGAAGACTTATATCAATGTATCAATGTTTCTTTGAGAGAGAGAGAGAGAGAGAGAGAGAGAGAGAGAGAGGGGGGGGGGGGGGTGGAACGAGTCGGTTATGTATAAACTTCCAGAACATTGATCAAACCGTAAGACTATGGGGGTAAATAAATTGCTTGAGAGAGAGAGAGAGAGAGAGAGAGAGAGAGAGAGAGAGAGAAAGAGAGAGAGAGAGAGTTGTTCTTTGTACTTGCATTAGCCTAAATAGGTAATAAATTGAATTATATATTCCATTGAAACAACGGACGGAGTCCAAATATTCCATTAAAATTCTGCATTGAATTATAACAGAATCAATAACATAAGAATAATTGAATTATGAAGATGAAGATAAGGTATATATATATATATATATATATATATTCATATATGTATATATATATATATATAACTATATGTATATATATATATATATATAGATATATATATATATATATATATATTTACATTATATATATATATATATATATATATACATATATACATATATACATTGTATATATACTGTGTGTGTGTTTGTGTGAGTGCTAATACACAACAATATACTCAAGGAAACTCGTACGAGTATATAGGTCAGATGTGAAAATTGGCCTTTCTGGATGCCTACCCAACTAAACTCCAAAAGAAAATTGAACCACAACGAATGAGTACACAGAGAGAGAGAGAGAGAGAGAGAGAGAGAGAGAGAGAGAGAGAATGCGCAAATAAAAAAGAAAGAAATACAGTTATCGCACATTTTAATCTAATGAATTCGGTTTAATTGGCTGAAATGAAGTCATGCAGGGGACCATTCCATCCAATTCAGGCCGTCCGAGGTCAAACGCTAATACATAAAAAGATTACTGGTTAACGTGATTTCGGATATAAACTTTTTTTTTTTATTTTAACTCGCCGCCAGCCATTTTTATTGTGGGGCGGAGCAAAATAATACGGGTTGCCTCAATCCATGATTTCGAGATAGGGACAATGTCGTATTAACTTTTCCTACCGATTTTCAATGTTGAGTTTCCTACTCCGTTTTCCTGGTAGATGTTTACTTCGGAGATGTGATGGCTATTTTCATAGAACTGGTAGGTGGATGTCTTTATGTAGCGTTGGCTTTTCATGATATTCTCTCGCTTTAGGCTCTGTGCATAGTATTTTTATGAATGTACAGAAATTTAATTATATATTTATTTACTCACGCGCACATATATATATACTGTTGTATATATGCACACACACATACATATATATATATATATATATATATATATATATATATATATATATATATATATATATATATATATATATATATATATATATATATATATATATTTCCCATAGCTAATAATGCGTGTAGCGCAGTTCATGCTAAAAGATATATTTTCCTAATTATAGGAAATAGTTTAATATCATAAATGCCTCTATTATAGTTCTAATAATAAAAATCTAATTTATATTCCTAATTTTTTTATTAGCATTTTTTTATCATCATAAAATATTTTCTGTTTTCTCTATTTGTGAAGATTTGAAAATAATTTGTGGTGAGATGATAAAAATTGTATGAAATTATGACAGAATTATCTAGAATAATATTTTGAAACAAACAATTCTATAATAAGGGATTATAGAGACAGACAGACAGGCAAAGGGAGAAGGGTTAGAAGGTAACGCATATTGTATATGATTATTCATATGATATGAACACATATGTCTGCTAGGATGATATGAATAATTGATCAAATAAATACTGTGTCCTTGCGTTACAGTAACATTGTTCATTGATAATAGGGAACCGAAGTCATGACGTCAGTTACCATGGCAACGACCAACCTGCAGCGAAGTCATGATATCAGTTACCATGGCAATGACCAACCTGAAACTGAGTCATGACGTTAGTTACTATGGCACCGACCATCCTGAAACGAGGTCATGATGTCGGTTATCATGGCAACGACCAACCTGAAACGAAGTCATGACGTTAGTTACTATGGCAATGACCAACCTGGAACGAAGTCATGACGTCAGTTACCATGGCAATGACTAACCTGAAACAAAGTCATGACGTCAAGTTACCATGGTAATGACCAACCTGAAACGAAGTCATACCATCAGTTGCCATGGCAACGACCAACCTGAAACGAAGTCATGACGTCAGATACGATGGCAATGACTAACCTGAAACGAAGTCATGATGTTATTTACCATGTCAACGACCAACCTGAAACGCAGTCATGTCGTCAGTTACGATGTCAACGACCAACCTGAAACGCAGTCATGACGTTAGTTACCATGGCAATGACCAACCTGAAACGCAGTCATGACGTTAGTTACTATGGCAACGACCAACTTGAAACGAAGTCATGACATCAGTTACCATGGCAATGACCAACCTGAAACTCAGTCATGACCTCAGTTGCCTTGGCAATAACCAACCTGAAACGAAGTCATGACGTCAGTTACCATGGCAACGACCAACCTGAAACTGAGTCATGACCTCAGTTACCTTGGCAATAACCAACCTGAAACGAAGTCATGACCTCAGTTACCATGGCAACAACCAACCTAAAACGAAGTCATGACGTCAGATACGATGGCAATGACTAACCTGAAACGAAGTCATGATGTTATTTACCATGTCAACGACCAACCTGAAACGCAGTCATGTCGTCAGTTACGATGTCAACGACCAACCTGCTTCGCAGTCATGACGTTAGTTACCATGGCAATGACCAACCTGAAACGCAGTCATGACGTTAGTTACTATGGCAACGACCAACTTGAAATGAAGTCATGACGTCAGTTACTATGGCAATGACCAACCTGAAATGCAGTCATGACGTTAGTTACTATGGCAACGACCAACTTGAAATGAAGTCATGACGTCAGTTACCATGGCAATGACCAACCTGAAACGCAGTCATGACGTTAGTTACTATGACAACGACCAACTTGAAACGAAGTCATGACATCAGTTACCATGGCAATGACCAACCTGAAACTGAGTCATGACCTCAGTTACCTTGGCAATAACCAACCTGAAACGAAGTCATGACGTCAGTTACCATGGCAACGACCAACCTGAAACTGAGTCATGACCTCAGTTACCTTGGCAATAACCAACCTGAAACGCAGTTATGACCTCAGTTACCATGGCAACAACCAACCTAAAACGAAGTCATGATGTCAGTTACCATGGCAACAACCAACTTGAAACGAAGTCATGACGTCAGTTACCATGGCAACGACCAACCTAAAACCAAGTCATTACGTGAGTTATCATGGCAACAACCAACCTGAAACGAAGTCATGACGTCAGTTACCAGGCCAACGACCAACTTGAAACGAAGTCATGACGTCAGTTACCATGATAACGACCAACATGAAATGAAGTTATGACACCAGTTACCATGGCAACGACCAACTTTAAACGGTCATGGCGTCAGTTGCCATGGCAACGACCAACCTGGTTCAAGCATAAACACTATTTATTCTGATGAACACAAAATACATAAAACGTTTTGAAACCACCGCAATACAGATCCCGTACTGTACCTTTCCTATCTATATGGGGTAATTACTGGAAAAGTCTAGCGAAAACACTGACTAGTTTGTAGGTCAGTGACTGCTTGACGTAGTTGTTGTGAACCAACCAGTAGTGATGTGACGACAGACTTCTCTCCCTATCGGGCATCGTCAAGTAGAATCTATATTGTTACAGAGACTGCTGAATGCCACTATTTTGAAATTAAATTTTTGCAGAGAATGCCGGATTATACTTAAATAAGCATTAATTTTAAGTATAAACATCCCCTAAAAAATGTGTACAATTTTGTTGTTTATCCATAAAGGATAAAGTAAATGTCTCTTAACTGTTTAATTAACTCAGGCCCATTAATTAGTAGTTAGTGGATGATAATGAGAACTGGAAAGCCAACTAAGTGTGAATTACTTCATTCTGAATTTAAGCCGAAATTATGTGGAATCAAAACTGCCAATATCAATTTCACAGTAGAAAACTTTATTACTAATTCTAATGATTTTATCTCTTTTAAATGAAGAGATAATAAGATATTCTAAAGAAATTAAATTGTCTCCAAATTGATATCTTGGGTAGTGCCATAACCCATTTACCATGGTCTTCGACTTTCTAGGGTTAGAGTTCTCTTGCTTGAGGGTACACTCGGGCATACTATTCCATCTTATTTCTCTTCCTCTTGTTTTGTTAACGTTTTTATAGTTTATATAGGAAATATTTATTTTAATGTTGTTACTGTTCTTGAAATATTTTATTTTTTCCTTGTTTTCTTTCCTCATTGGACTATTTTCTCTGTTTCAGCCCCAGGGCTTATAGCATCGCGCTTTTCCAACTAGGGTTATAGCTTGGCAAGTAATTATAATAATAATAATAATAATAATAATAGTGTTCTTAAAATATTTTATTTTTTCCATGTTTTCTTTCCTCATTGGAATATTTTCTCTGGTGGAGTCCCTGGGCTTATAGCATCCTGCTTCACCAACTAGGGTTGTAGCTTAGCAAGTAATAACAGCAACAATAATAATAATAATAATAATAATAATAATAATAATAATAATAATATTGTACTCGTGCTTAGAATAATAATAATAATAATAATAATAATAATAATAATAATAATAATTACGTGCCTTCGTTCCCCGTCTGCTTTAGCATGCCTTCCATTTTCACAAGTTTATTGGCAAACAATTTCCTGAAGGAGGGGGAGAGGGGGTTGGAGCTGGCAGGGTCCTGGAG
>NC_090737.1:10523836-10546336 GCF_036898095.1 Palaemon carinicauda
GTCTTTTGGACCAGAGTTCGAATCTATTTCAAGATCAACAATTTCTAGTAATTTTTTGTAACCTCGCCTTCTTTGTGAGCTATACTGTATATACTGTAGGTGCCTAGGCAGAACCCTTAAGTTCACCTGCTGAGTCATCAGCAGTAGGCCGTTACCTGGCCCTCCTTGGTCCTTGCTTGGGTGGAGACTGGATAGTGGGCTAGGATTCTGATGGTATATATATGTGGTTACTCTTCATGGCATTGTCCAGTCCATTAGGCCTGCCACTCATGAGTGACCTTTAATGCATAATTTTATTTTTGATTCATAATAAACCATTATTGATGATACGAATTTAACGCATAGACGTTATCATGAAATAGTAGAATAAAATAAATAACATGAAATTTAGAATATTTCACTCTTTATAAAGACCAGGTTATGGACATGAGTCATGGTATGACAATGAAACAATCTCCAATAGATTTAGTAGATTTGAGAACAAAACCCTAAGAAGGATATTGTGAGTTGAATGCCAGGGCAGGATTAGAAATGAAACTATAAGAGAGATTATTCGAGTGCCATATAAGGGGTTCTCAACCTTTTTCCCGTCAAGTACCCCCTGAGATATAAGACCATTTACCAGTACCCCCGGTAATCTGACATCGAACAAAATGGTAATTTAGTAACTAACTCAATGTACAATGGTACAACATAGGATATTATGAAATTATTCAAATATTTATTGAGATGAAACATGAATATTCCAAGTATTTTACAGTGATACTACACATGCAGAAATGAAACAATATTTCCTTTATCAACCATTACTAAACTTCAGTGTGAAGGCTGTGCCTGTCTTTTACAAACAAGTTTCTCAATTCCAGGAGCAGTATTAGACAGGCACAATCGTAGGTCATGTTCCACACTAAGCCGTGATCGATGTTTGGTTTTCATGTTCAACAGCGTTGAAAATCCTTGCTCACACAGATAAGTACTAGGGAACATCAACAAAGAGTTCAGAACTACTTTAGATACAACAGGGTAAATCTCACTCATTTTAGCCCAGAACTTGGTTAGGGAAAGTGTTTCAAATTCATCTTTTGCAACAGTCGTTCACCAACTCTAAGAATTCCTCTTGCATGTTATCTGGGAGAAGGTGCACATTCACAATGAAAGGGTTTCTAATCAATTTTGATTCCAATTCATTCAATTCGGGGAAGTAAGACTGCAGCTCCATCCGCAGAGAAGCTAGATGTGATTGCACAAGTTGCATCACATCTTGTTTTCCAGTGTTTTGACTTTTATCAAGTGCCTCATCAAACATGCTAAGATTTCCATCTTTGACCTTCCCTTCCCAAAGCTCCAGCTTTATGGTCAGTGACCTAAGTTTGTCCATGAAATCACTCACTGTGGCAAAACGGCCTTGGAGGGATAAGTTAAATGAGTTGAGGCGTAAGAATATGTCACTCAGGTAGGCCAGCTTCTGAAGCCACTGGCTGTCTGACAATTTCTTGGTGAACTCAAGTGACTTTGCCTTGTTGTCACATTTGAAGAATTCAGTGAGCTCCTCCTTTAGTGATTCTACTCTTGATACCACATTCCCCCTCGACAGCCAGCGAACCTCAGTGTGAAGGAGCAACACTTCTTCATCACTTCCAAACTCTTGGCACAGAAGGGAAAACAGTCTTGTATTTAGGGCGCTTGACTTGATGGCATTTACCATGTGCACAACATCATCCAGGACTAATTTTAAATCAGGTGGGAGAGTTTTGGATGCCAGGGGATATCTATGAAGCATGCAATGAAGATGCTTGGTTTCAGGATTCACCTGATTCACTCTTCCTCGAAATCCTGATCGACGACCAAGCATTGCTGGTGCTCCGTCAGTTGTGCATGCACATACATTATTCCAAGACAGTCCTTCTTTCTCAAAAAACAATGAGACTTCATTGAAAATGTCTTCACCTCTAGTAGTCGTATTCAAGGTATGACAGAACAAAAACTCTTCCTTGAAATCTTGACCAGTGACGTATCGCACAAACACTAGGAGTTGTGCACAAGCAGCCACGTCAGTCGACTCGTCAAGCTGGATTGCAAATTTTCCTAAAGAGGCTTCCTTTAATTCAGCAATTACTTGTTGTTTGACATCCTCAGACATATCTACTATTCGTCGATGAACAGTATCATTTGAGAGAGGTACTGATGTGACCTTCTGCTCAACATCACAACCAATAACACAACGTATTATATCTTTGCAGCAAGGAACTATCAACTTTTCTGCAATGTTGTGAGGTTTCTTTTCTTGTGCAATTCTCAGTGATACCATGTAGGATGCACGCAAACCAGCTTCATTTTGTTGCCTGAAATGTCCCGAACGATCGAAGCGTGCTCGCTTCAATCCCTCTTCCTTTTGCTTGAAGAAAGCAGCATTCTTGCTTATAAAACTTGGATGACAGCTGTTTAGATGGCGTTTGAGAAAGCTAGGCTTCATGCACTCCAGTGACAAAACTTTGTGGCATAATACACACTGTGGAAATTCAATCCCACTTTTGTTGATAGCAGTGAATCCATACTGAATGTAGCTTTCATCATACTGCCGTTTCTTCGCTGATGAGGCCATAACGATATCTGGAATTGTAGAAGAGGAACTTTTTTTATAACCAAAGCTATATACACGTACGAGTATACTGTGAAATGCATGTATAATATTGCCAATGATAAAAGAATATTCAATACAGAATAAAAAAAAAAACACGAACTAACCTCATTTAAGCAAACAAAAAGGGTTGGACACAGGAGCAACAACTACGATGTGCATCAGTGTCTGTTGGCTAGCTGAGTGAGCTGACTGTCCAGTGTTCACGTAACCGTCCCCCACCCTCACTCACGTTGCTGTTTGAAATTAAACCGACACGATATGGCGCGCCCCTCCGTCACACACACACACACACACACACACACACACACACACACACTCTCTCTCTCTCTCTCTCTCTCTCTCTCTCTCTCTCTGAGCAGATGTAACTATCTAAAAAAAAATTTTTCGTCAGCCATCTAAGTACCCCTTGAAATCTGGTTTTGAACCCCTGGGGGTTCGCGAACCCCAGGTTGAGAACCCCTGTTGGATGAGATCATGATGAGGGGTAGATGGAGATGGTTTTGGCATGCTCTTCGCACTCCCCAAGAGAGATTAGTTCACCAGACGATCATCCGGGCTTCACAAGGCACTAGAAGAGTTGGAAGACCCAGGCCTACATGGCTGAGGACTCTGAAGCTTGAAGTAAATGATAAATGGAGAAGTATTGAATTAAAAGCTCAAGATAGAGACGACTGGCGAAATCTAACCGAAGCCCTTTGCGTCAATAGGCGTAGGAAGAGATGATGATAAAGACCTAATACGCTTTTAATTATAGCAAAATTAATGTTGAAAATTAATTTCTTTTACGTTTGCTTTATTTTCCAATAATAAATTTACGGGAATTCTAATATTCACATCCATTAGCGTAAAATGACAGCAGGGGTCCTGCAGAGAGTGGGGGTTCCCCTGCTGTATTGGACCGGAAAAGCAGCCGTCAAAGTAAAGTAAACTAAAGTAATTACAAAGTTTATTAAGTGAAGTGATTGTGTCTCGATTCCTTTTTATTTCTACTTATTTTGCCTTTCAACATTTGACTTGTTAACCATAAATCATTATTTTGTTTTTCCTTTTGTAAATACAGAGTGGCCCAAAAGTAGTGTTACTGTTACATTTGACTTGTTAACGATAAATCATTATCCCCCCTTCGTTTATAAATACAGGGTGGCTCAAAAGTAGGGTTCCTGTTACATCTGAATTGTTAACGATAAATCATTATTACCCCCCCCCCCCCCTTTTCCGTTTATAAATACAGGGTGGTCCAAAAGTAGTGTTACTGTTACAATTGACTTGTTAACGATAAATCATTATTTTTTTTCCCGTTTGTAAATACAGGGTGGCCCAAAAGTAGGGATACTGTTACATCTGACTTGTTAACGATAAATCATTATTTTGTTTTTCCGTTTGTAAATACAGGGTGGCCCAAAAGTAGAGTTACAGTTACTTCCTTATCTTTTTCACATTCGCAATAACGTTTTAGATATGAATATATTATAACCACTTGAGGAATTAAATGTTCATTTTAGAATGTCTAATGTATGTAAATAAATGTCTAGATGTCTACTAAATAAAATGTTTAAGAGTTAACTCTACGTTTGTCTCACCCTGTATTTACTATCCTTTTTGGAGTTGCAATGAAATATGAAATGGAATTTTCTTGATTTCATTTACTATTTCTTTGCCTCCTTTTGACTCACCCTGTATTTACTATAAAGTTGCAATATAATATGAAATGAAATTTTCTTGGTTTCATTTACTTTTTCTTTGCCTCCTTTTGACTCACCCTGTATATACTATCCTTTTTGAAGTTGCAATAAAATATGAAACGGAATTTTCTTGATTTCATTTACTTTTTCTTTGCTTACTTTTTGCTCACCCTGTATTTACTATAGTTTTTTGAATTTGCAATAAAACATGAAATGGAATTTTCTTGATTTCATTTACTGTTTTCTTTGCTTACTCTTGGCTCACTCTGTATTTACTATAGTTTTTTGAATTTGCAATAAAACATGAAATGGAATTTTCTTGATTTCATTTACTGTTTTCTTTGCTTACTTTTGGCTCACCCTGTATTTACTATCCTTTTTGAAGTTGCAATAAAATATGAAATGGAATTTTCTTGATTTCATTTACTTTTTTCTTTGCTTACTTTTGACTCACCCTGTATTTACTATCCTTTTTGAAGTTGCAATAAAATATGAAATGGAATTTTCTTGATTTCATTTACTTTTTTCTTTGCTTACTTTTGGCTCACATTGTATTTAGTATCCTTCTGAAGTTGCAATGAAATATGAAATGGAATTTTCTTGATTTCATTTACTTTTTTCTTTGCTTACTTTTTGCTCACCCTGTATTTACTATCATTTTGAATGTGCAATAAAACATAAAATGGAATTTTCTTGATTTCATTTACTTTTTTCTTTGCTTACTTTTGGCTCACATTGTATTTAGTATCCTTCTGAAGTTGCAATGAAATATGAAATGGAATGTTCTTGATTTTATTTACTGTTTTCTTTGCTTACTTTTGGCTCACCCTGTATTCACTATCCTTTTGAAGTTACAATAAAATATAAAATGGAATTTTCTTGATTTCATTTACTTTTTCTTTGCCTCCTTTTGACTCACCCTGTATTTACTATCCTTTTTTAAGTTGCAATAAAATATGAAATGGAATTTTCTTGATTTAATTTACTTTTTTCTTTGCTTACTTTTTGCTCACCCTGTGTTTACTATCATTTTGAATTTGCAATAAAATATGAATTGGAATTTTCTTGATTTCATTTACTTTTTTTTTTTTGCTGTGTTTTTAATTTTCTTATTTGCCAAAAATAATTTCTTCATTTTGAAGATGATTTCTTTTTTTTAATTTTCTATAACTATACGTTTATGGCTTGATAGCAAATCAACTGAAATTGCTTTAATTCATATACTTTCCCTTTACTAAAACAATTTACTTTATGAAGGTAAAGTTTACTGATCTAAAAAGAATTGACAAATAAATTAAAAAAATGACAAAAATAATGTAGGGAACAGTTGTCATTAGGCACGTCCGTTTCAAATGACAATTGTCCTCGTTAATTATTATTACATTTGAAATTTTATGCGAACATTTCATGAAATAGAAAATGCATAACACATGCATTTATTCTCCATGCGATATGAAACTATTCATTTTCATTACGTGGAAGCTAAATAGAAGTGTGTATGCAGTAAGGAATTATTCACTGTTTGTCAGTAGTTTTTAATGGAATGAATAATTGTATTCTTTTAAAATCGGTCACCTGTACTTGTATTCTATTGATCTGAACGAGAGAGAGAGAGAGAGAGAGAGAGAGAGAGAGAGAGAGAGAGAGAGAGAGAGAGAGAGAGAGAGAGGGGGGGGGTTACAAGCTGTTAGGATGTAACAAACTTTTTAGTCCATCCACGGAGACTCCATTTACTCTTGGGTAGAGCGATTCACTTTAAGCATTTAGAGAGTTCTTATGATCTTGTCTAACTTACAGGGTATTCTTGAACTCATTTACCGTGTTACTGTTTACTACATCCGCTGGAAGTCTATTCCATGTATTTACTAATTTGTATGTAAAGAAATTGCCACATTGAGTGGAGTCGTATCTTTTCAAATACAGTTTGTATCCGTTACCTCTGGATTGATTTGTGCTAAGCGTGAATAGATTGTTGTAATGTACATCAGTTATTCCTTTAAGAGTTTTGAATACCTCTATAACTGTCCTTTTAGTCGTTGAGTTTGTAGATCAAATAAGTTCAAATGTTCCATCCTCTGTCTATATCCAAATTACCTTAGTGTTGGAACTAGCTTGGTGGCCCTAGCTTGTATTGCTTCCAGTCTATCTATATCCTTCTGAATACTTGGAGCCCAGAATTGAACCCCGTATTCTAGATGGGGTCTTACTAGGGATGTGACAGCTGTAGTACAGTATCTTTGTTTCTGTATTTGAATCGTCTCATTATGTAACCTATTAGTTTTTGTGTCTTCTTTCCCACTTTTATGCTCTGTTTGGTGAACTTTAAATCCTTGCTGATAATAATACCGAGATCTTCCTCCTGGTCCACGCTTTCTATTTCATTACCCAGCAGTGAGTAGTCTTACTTTGGGTTACTATAACCTTTGTGTATGACTTCACATTCCCCACAGTTGAATGGCTTTTGCCATTTGCAATGTGTAGAATATAGAAACCTACTTTTAATGGCATTTGTGGACTATGAAAAAGCCTTTGATAGCGTGCACCGGCTAATTTTGTGGAGTGTCTTGCGTTAAATATTTAAATTTGATTAAGTCTGTTTATGAGCATAGCAAGTGCAAAGTTGGTGTTAATGAGGTCCTACCAATTGAATTTCCAATGAATAGTGGTGTACTCCAAGGGAATATGTTGTCACTCATGTTGTTTATCCTCTTCATGGATTTTGTAATGCATAGAACAATTGGGGATGGCGGAGAGGGATTGTACTGGATTGGTAACAGGAAATTACCAGACCTAGAGTATGCTGATGACGCCGATCTTATCAGCAAAACGCCACAGGACTTGCAAAGTTTGTTTACCAGAATGCATGACATATCACATGAGGTTGGGCTTAAGATAAATAGAAGAAAGACAGAGAGAATGCGAACGAACTAGGCAATGGAAGATTAAATATCAATGGAAAGAGAAAGGATTAATAAAGTAGAATTATTTTGATAATTAGGCACTATAATCTCTAATACAAGATCTTTAGAATTGAAGTTTATTGAAAGATTGAACAAAAAAATCAGACAATGGCTAGGTTAAGTGAAATTTGGAAATCAAATCGCCTGAAATTACATATAAAAATCATGCTATATATCAGTTTAGTGAGGTCGGTATTATTGTATTGAGATGAGCCGTGGTATGACAACGAAACTATATCCAACAGATTTTGTAGATTTGAGAACAAAGCTCCCAGAAGAATTTACGGAGTTGAATGGCAGGAGATGATTAGAAATGAAACTATAAGAGAGATTACTCGAGTGCCATATGTGGATGAGATCATGGTGGGGAGTAGATGGAGGTTTGGGCATGCTCTTTTCACTCCCCCCACAAAAATTAGCTCACCAAACTTTCAACTGGGCTCTACAAAGCACTAGAAGAGTTGGAAAACCCAGGCTTACATGGCTGATGACTATGAAGCGTGAAGTAGGAGATGATGAATGGAGATGTATTGAATTAAAAGCTCAGGAGAGAGACGACTGGTGAAATCTAACTGAGGCTCTTTGCTTCAATAGGCGTAGGAGGAGATGATGATGATTATTATCATTATTATCTAATAGCCCAAGATGGAAAAACAGGAAGCTATAAGCCCAAGGGCTGCAACGAGGAAAAATAGTCTTAATAAGTTTTCGAGAAAGGCAGATCGTTAATAAAATTGTTAGAAAGAAATTTTTACGAGCAACAGCATACTCAATTGAATTGGAACGTTCCAATTTTTGTAAATAAACTTTAAACTTTGTCCCAATCCCAACAATTATTACCACATCGGATATTGGCTAAGCAATATTGTATAATTCCATTATCACATAAAAGATGATCTACCTAAACTCAACTACTTTCCAACGAACCTCAGTGTAAAGGATGAAATTATATTTTGAAAGTATTATTACTCACTGCGAACTCCATTATTCCCAATAGAAAATTCACTTACCGTTACACTGTAATATAAATATTTCACGGTGGACCAACTCGCATCGACCTCTGCATTCAATAGGTGGTTTTATAGACTTTACTACGACACTTCTGAGAATGGAAGTAAATACATTTTTACTCTGCGAGCCAAACGTCTCAGAGTTGCCAGTTTGGCCTTTTCCCAGCACAACACACCTCAAATTTTAGCCCCCCCCCTTTTTTTTTAAAATTAATTGGCCTTTAGTAATATCATAAAAAATGTAGGCTTTAATTACTACTATAGTTTTGGGCTTTTTTTCTACCAAACGTCTCAGAGTTGTCAGTTTGGTATTTTTCAGGCCAAAAAACATCAAATTTGGCCTCTTTTAAAAATTGGTTGGCCTTTAGCAATATCATGAAAAAGGCAGGCTTTAATTACTAACATAGTTTTGGGCTTTTTTCTACCAAACGTCTCAGAGTTGCCAGTTTGGCATTTTTCAGCACAACAAACCTCAAATTTGGCCTTTTTTTTTAGATTGGTTGGCCTTTAGTAATATGAAAAAGGTGCGCTTTAATTACTTTAATTACTACTATAGTTATGGCCTTCTACTATTGAGTTGGCCTTTTAAAGCTGCGTTTGATTAAAAGTTGACCTTTTCTCACTTAGAAAACTTGGCAATCCTGACGTAGTTCCGCGGGTCCCTGTGGGAATTTTACCTTATCAAGAAAACAATTTACTGGCAAGGGAGAGAAAATCATTTTCGGTTTCTGAACAAAAAACACCGCAAATTTACATAATAAATACGATAGTGTTATTAATTTAAATACGGAAGTATGAACCAGGGGCGTAATTACAGGTAATGAACTGTGATTGAGATGGCCGTATGTACAAACTTGGGGGGGGGGGGGAGGGGGGCGTTTACCTGGAATGATTAAGGTGAATTTGGCATCGAATCTATTTAACGGTGGATATTCGTATGTAGGTGTTTGAAATTTCATTTATTAATATTATTATTTTTTTTTTATTATTATTGTTATAATTATTATTATTGGTAATAATAATAATAATAATAATAATAATAATAATAATAATAATAATAATAACAACAATAATAATAATATACTACTACTACTACTACTACTACTACTACTACTACTACTACTACTATTACTAATAATAATAATAATAATAATAGTACTGATGATTTTCTTTCTGCACTTTCATTACTTCTTATAGCCTGTATAGTTTATCAATTTCCTTATTCCTTTTTCTCACGGGGCTATTTTCCCTGTTGGAGCCCTCGGGCTTATAGCACCCTGTAGGGTTGTAGCTTAGCACGTAATCATGATAATTGCGTTACTTTGTAAAATCTAACTCATAAAAGCATACAAAAGAAAGAACTGTTCATTATATTTTTATATATCTCCAATTTATCAGGTAAAGCAACAAATGATAAAATATATCAGTGTAATAAAAATTTGATTTATATTTGCACTTCTTCGCTTTATGGCGTGACGTCAAAACTACTAGAAAAATAATCATAAGTTCTATTAAAAAAACATCCTATCTATAAGTAATTACTTTATGTAATAGAGTAAATTCTTGTATAAGAAAAAAAAGAATATTATTATTATCATTGTTATTAATTGCTAAGCTACAACCCTAGTTGGAAAAGCAGGATGCTATAAGCCTAGGGGCCCCAACAGGGAAAATAACCCAGTGAGGAAAGGAAACATGGAAAAATAAAACATTTTAAGAAGAGTAACAACATTAAAATAAATGTTCCCTTTATAAACTATACAAACTTTAACAAAACACGAGGAAGAGAAATTAGATAGAATAGTGTGCCTGAGTGTACCATCAAGCAAATAAATTCCTACTAAAAAAATAATCATAAGTTCTATTAAAAAAACATATCCTATTTATAAATAACAACTTTATGCAATACAGTAAATCCTTGTATAAGAATAAGGGATAAGAGTGAAGTTCCAATAACCTTTGGATACGTCTTTCATATTACATCAGATGATTAAATTGTAACGAAAGATATATATGTTTGTTATGTGTCCCCTCTTTGTACCAGTGAGCTAAAGTGACGATGAAATATAATAATAATAATGATAATAATAATAATAACAATAATAATATTAATAATAATAATAATAATAGTACTAAAGATAGTGATAATAACAAAGCACATTTAAGGTCTCAATCATAACTCATCAAGTATGCAACAACACTGGCCGCTGTCTCCAGTCCGCTGCAGGATAAAGGCCTCAGACATGTCCATATTCATGTCTGGCGTTTGGCCAGTTTTCATCACTACACTGGCCACTACAGATTGGTGACGGTGGGAGATTTTTGTTTGATCGATCACAGCAAACCAACCTTGTATGGGTGAGCCTGACTAGTACACTCTCACCACGGTAAGGCATCCCCAGCCTCAACTTGGTGCCGGTCCCAAGCCCGGGTGATTGGGGAGGGTTGGCGGCAGGAAAGGCATCCGGCCATGAAAAATTAACCAAAACAACTATGGTCATTGAGTATAATCAGACTGAAATTAATGCTAGGGCGTTCCCCTTAGGACCTCGCCTGATCCCTCCAAAAAATCGGGCGAGGTCCCAGTGCGTCGCCTGGGGGAAGATTAACCGGTGATGAAGTGTGAGACAGAGGTAGATGGAGTAAGCTGACCAGAAACATCGACCCCACATAGAAGTGGGAAAAAGATGTAGACAAAGAAGAAGAAGAATATACTGGGAGTTTTACAAACTATCATAAAAACCTGGCCTCCGATTTTGTCAGTAGAATATAGAATAAAATGTAACGTGTTTTTTGCCATGGAAATACATCGTTAAAAGTGGCTTCCTGTCCTAAACAGTACAGAAAAAACAGTGATTATTTTCGTGATTATTTTCGTGATCATTTTATTAGTTTGGTTTTAAAGGAATAATCTGGGTTGATTTTATTTCAGTTTCACGTTGGATGTTCTATGATAATCACCCAATTGTGTTTATCATCGCCATTTATTATTATTATTATTATTATTATTATTATTATTATTATTATTATTATTAGCTACATCCCTAATAGTAGACATCAAACATGAATACACACACATATATATGTATATATATATATATATATATATATATATATATATATAAAATGTGTGTGTGCATATATATGTATATATAACTATGTATATATAAATTTATATATTATATATGTATATAAATTTATATATATATATGTATATATATAAATTTATATATATATATGTATATATATAACTATATATATATATATATATATATATGATGAATTATATATATATATATATATATGTATATATAAATTTTTATATATATATATATATAATTTATAAATTTACAGTATATATATATATTATATATATACACGTGTATGTATGTATATATATATATATATATATATATATATATATATATATACATACATACAGGCACAATTATACGTACAGTATATTACATCACACATCACACCTTTCCGGTGTAAATCTATATAGCATTATTATATAATGTTTTCTGCCTTATTATTATTATTATTATTATTATTATTATTATTATTATTATTATTATTATTATTATTATTACTTGCTAAGCTACAACCCTAGTTTCAAAACCTAGATGCTATAACCCCAGGAGCGCCAACTGGGAAAATAGCCCAGTGAGGAAAGGAAACAAGGAAAAATAAAATTTTTAAGAAGAGTAACAACTTATCCATCCCACACTTTAACATATTTATTACCCAACATTTTCACTTCTATTTATTTTCGCTCCTCGTTTTGTTTTAAAGAACACGGTATTCTACGACAGGCATTGATCGACGACTAGCCACGTAGAATGACCAGTTTCTCAGCCCGCTATCAATCTCGTTCACACAATGCTGATCACGTTGGCTTGTCACGTCATTAGCCTTCTTGGGTGAGGAATATCGCGAGACCTTTGATATTTTCTTGAATGGGGTTTCTTGCCGTCTGTCGTCACGCTCAAGGTTTCAGAGAAATGTCGATGAAACAATTGATTTATGTGTATATATATATGTATATATATATATATGTATATATATATATATATATATATATATATATAGATATGTTTAATATATTTATATATATATATATATATATATATATATTTATATATGAATATATATATATATATATATATATATATATATATTGATATATATCTATATATATATATATATATATATCAATATCAATATATATATATATATATATATATATATGTACATATATATATATATATATATATATATATATATATATATATATATATATATATTATATATATTGATATTGTCGAATTTTAAACCGATGATCTTTTTGTCATGCCTTCAATTTATGCAATAAGTTATTTGACCTCCCTGTCAAAAATTTTGAACCATCCATTAACGTTTTAAAGGTTACTCATGAATGGCAGAGGCAATGCCTAGATGCTGACAACATATCAATATAATCATCACTCTACTCCACTCGTCACCAAAGCTAGGACCAGGGAGGGCCAGGCAAGGGCTGCTGATGACTCAGCAGGTAGATCTATAGGCTTCCACAACCACATCATCCTTAGCTCACAAGGATAGTAAGGTTGTACTAAAGACTATCTAGCCTGAGCGGGTTTCGAACGCTAGTCGGGCATGACGCCAAGAAGGAACATTTCCAGTGGGCTATTACAACCCTTCGTAATAATTTGGGCCAGGTAGCAATATAGTGCTCTCTCTCTCTCTCTCTCTCTCTCTCTCTCTCTCTCTCTCTCTCTCTCTCTCTCCTTGATCACTGTTCTCTAATTTGATTCAAGTGAATGCGTCGAATAAAACTTGCCCCACCTCTTTTCTATCTATTCCTAATAACATCTCTCTCTCTCTCTCTCTCTCTCTCTCTCTCTCTCTCTCTCTCTCTCTCTCAAGGAAAATTTTCCCCCTTTATGGCCTGCTAACTGACTCCTAGGTCTCCTCTTGTCTTTCTCTCATTTCAAAGGTCACGATTTTCCCAGGATCTCTTCTTTTGATGTGAAAGTCTATTGATAGTACTTCTCCATTCAACATCTCTTACTTCGCTCATCAAAGTCCTCTGCCATATAGGCCTGGGTCTTCCAACTCTTCTAGTGCCTTGCGGAGCCCAGCTGAACGTTTGGTGAACTGATCTTTTTCTTATTCTACCAATTTTTCTATTTGTATATATATATATATATATATATATATATATATATATATATATATATATATATATATATATATATATATTCTTTTAATAGAATTACGGGGGAAAGGTCTGGCTTACAGTTGTGACGGAGTTTTGAAATCTTAAAATGCTCTGTTTTCTCAATCATGAATTTATGATGATAATCACTGGTTAATAATCACCACTTAAATTGTTTTATTTTTTTATATTTCAACTTATGCAACTTTATTTCATAGAGATTTTATCGTTTTTAATAATTATATTTTTCTTTTTTTTTTTTAGTTTACATGAGCTTTGTGAATGTGGTATTATTATTATTATTATTATTATTATTATTATTATTATTACTAGGTAATCTATAACTCTAGTTAGAAAAGCAGGATGCTATAAGCCCAAGGACACCAGCAGGGTATAATATCCTACTGAGGATATTATATTACGGTCACCAACCCGTAAAAGATAATAACAAAATAAGGTGAAATTACGGTCGCCTGTATTTTACTGAAATACGGCTGAGAACAGTATATGTTTACGGAGAATGTCTGTTTAAAATTACGGTGTTTTTTAAACAGTGTAATGTAACCAAATACAGCCTACCAAGGCAACGAGTCTTTCATAAATAAAAAAAAAAAAAACTCCTGTTTTTGCTACAATTTTTAAAATTATACCTCTGCTGAGAGTAGATTATATATTCCTTTGATTTCAACCATGTTTTCCATTTTTTTTTCTTTTTGGAATATATACAAACGCCAAGTAACGTAACCCTTTAGAATTCGTAAAAAAAGAAAAGTGCTTAAAAAGATAAATATTATTCCTTTGATAGTGACAAACATAAATTACAATCTAAAAGATATGAAATACCCATTTTTTTCTGTTTTTCAATGAAATGCTCAACATGAAAGGTATGAATTATTTGAAAATTCAGAGCAGCAGCAAAAGCGAAAGTGGGCAAAATTTATGCGTATTGAATTGATTAAGAAGAGTAACAAAATTGATCGATTTTTTATAAAGTGGCTATGAAATTTATCTCTATATTGAATTGATCAAGAAAGGTAACAGAGTTAATTGATTTTTATATTTTGTAACATTTGCAACTCAAAATAAAATAGAAAAGGCATGAGAGAAACATGGAGATAAATTTCTTTTAAATATCTACCCAAATCCTTTTTTTAAGATTACATCTCATTTGGTATGTTTCATTTATCATTAATGACTTTGCGCGTGGAAATACAATGATTTGTTGGTTATTTTCGAAAAATTTGAATAATTTCAATAATATAGATAATTGAGATAATTTAAAAAATTCGAAAGAATTTAATTTAAATAACTCAAAAGAAAAGCAAAGATCAATAAATTTCTATAGACAGTGCTGTTTTTTTTTTATTCATATATTTTTTTTTTATATACAAAACCGTGTTCAATTGGGGCATGCAGACATCACTTAGGAGAATGAAGACCAAAGGTATTTATGATTTAAATTCAATATTCACCCGAACATTCACACGCATGTATATATATATATATATATATATATATATATATATATATATATATATATATATATATATACATATAATTATATATAAAAGGCACTTTGCGTCAATAGGCGTAGGAGGAGATGATATATATATATATATATATATATATATATATATATATATATATAAATATATACAGTATATATATAAATATATATACAGTATATATATATGTATATATATATATATATATATATATATATATATATATATATACAGTATATATATAAATATATATATATACAGTATATATATATAAATATTTATATATATATATATATATATATATATATATATATATATATGTATGTATGTATGTATGTATATTGTTACTAATTAACCGAAAAATTTAATTTTCATAATTTGATATTATTAATCGGTTTCTTCGTGTTATTTTTCGTCATCTTCTTTATCAAAATTTAATTTCATAAATGATATGGATTTTTTATTTTTTCTAAATTAAAATGTTACCAAATTCAAACCAATGATAATATATAGAAACTATTTTTTTTTCACTCCAGCAGTGGAAATATAAAATTTGTGAATAGAACGTTTAAAAGTTTAAATCTGTTGAAAGCAAATGAGGACATTATTTTTACTTTTACTTTTTCTTCAGGCTAAGAAAATTTTTTATTTTATTTTCTACTGTTAGGTGAGAACCAGCTTTTAAAACATCTAAATAACCTTTTCCTTAATTTCTGGAATCCTTACATGCTTATTCTTTTGGCCGTATTCTGTAATTCTATGTTTTAGCGTCAGATGAGACACAGTTCAACAATTCCACCTAACGTTTTTCGTAATTTCTCGTATTCTGTACTTAATTTTTTTTACCGTATTCTTCAGTCCTTTTATTTTCCATCTTTCGGTGATACAATTATTTCACGTGATATTTCAAAATAGTTAAAATAGATAGTGAACAGTCAGATTATTTAGTTTATTCACTCTAGTATAATATATATAAATATCAAACCATTTACTTTTCCCACTCCAGTCTAATATACATAATTATCAGAGCATTTAGTTTTCCCACTCTAGTCGCAATATTCATAAGTATCAGACCATTTTTTTTCCCACTCTAGTCTGATACACATAAGTATCAGGTCATTTAGTTTTCCCACTAGTCTAATATACATAAGTATCAGACCATTTAGTTTTCCCACTCTAGTCTAATATACTGTACATTAACTATCTTTTAGTTTTCTCACTCTAGTCTAATGATAATAAGTATCAAACCATTTAGCTTTCCACCTCTAGTCTTATATACATAAGTATCAGACCATTTAGTTTCCCCACTCTAATCTAATATACATAAGTATCAAACCATTTAGTTTTCCCACTCTAGTCTAATATACTGTACATTAACTATCATTTATTTTTCCCACTCTAGTCTAATATACTGTACATTATCTATCATTTAGTTTTCCCACTCTAGTCTAATAAAAATAAAAGTCTGCCCATTTAGCTTTCCAACTCTAGTCTTATATACATAAGTATCAGACTATTTAGTTTTCCCACTCCAGTCTAATATACTGTACATTAACTATCATTTAGTTTTCCAACTCTAGTCTGATATACTGTACATTAACTATCATTTAGTTTTCCCACTCTAGTCTAATAATAATAAAAGTCTGCCCATTTAGCTTTCCAACTCTAGTCTTATATACATAAGTATCAAACCATTTAGTTTCCCCACTCTAGTCTAACATACATAAGTATCATGCACAGCACGAGAGGTACATAAAGTTTACGATGCAAATTAAGCCCTGCAAATTATGCAGTGGTGAGCAGTGTACTCGGCTTCCCCCCTGTAATAATGTTTAGGAAACTCATTAACGAATAAATAGTAAGGCAATTATTAATAAAGGTTTTCATTTCGTTTTGGTTGGCTCTGTGATACTTTGTATTCTGTTGTTTCATTGTGATTTTATTTGATGGTGGAACTAAGAATTACTGTGGTGAACTAATGGTAACTTCTTATGTCCTGGGAGACGTAAGACGAAAGTTACTAATGTTGGGTAGATTATACATGTATACAACAGATATGTATATATATATATATATATATATATATATATATATATATATACATATATATATTTATGTGTGTATATATATATATATATATATATATATATATATATATATATATAGATACAGTATATATATGTATGTATATATATATATATATATATATATATATATATATATATATATATATATATATTACTTTCTAAGTTGGAACACGGTAAAGCTTGCCGCACACTGAGCCCGAACGGACGCGCCCGAACAGAACCGAAACGTCCGATAGAAATCGAAAGCATGCATTCTTACCCGACTGCGCACACTGGGCCAGAACAGAACGGAACCGACGCGCCAGAACAAAACGGAACCGACGCAGTATTCTTTGAAAGATATTTTTTCTGAATCGTCGGTGGCGTGTGACAGGCTGCGCATGCGCAGAACGACTGCAGCGGTTGTTTTGGAAAGGGTTGCTGAGGAATTAGGAGGTTAGTGTGATAGCAACCAATATTTTTCTGATGTCAGAAATTTGACGAATGTATTTTAATAACAATGATGCAAACATATGATTTAATACAAAGATTTTAGGAGTGATTATTATTTATTTATTATTATTATTATTATTATTATTATGTTTATTATTATTATTATTATTTTTCTTTTTTGAAAACATAAACATCTGGCTTACGGATTCGATAAAGAATTGATATACAGAATATCTAATCATTGTAACATCAATTAAATAAAAACTCAGTTATGATTAAGGAAAACTTCCTTCGTTCATATAAAATTTTGCGTCGGTTCCGTTCTGTGGCTTCTGGCTCAGTGTGCGCGCTTGACGTCGTTTCTGTTCTGTTCTGAGGCTTCGGTGGCTTCGGCGGCGGTTCCGTTCCGGCTTAGTGTGCGGCAAGCTTAATGCAGTGAGAGGGTCTGTGCATTGCTGTACTACTAGTCACGGCCAACTATACTAAGTTGGTTTGCGGTGAGCGATCAGACTAAACATTCCCACCTTCACCAATCTCCACTGGCCAGCGTGGGGATGAAACTAGCCAAACCACAGACATAGCTAAGACCTTTGTCCTGCAAAGGACCAAACACGGGTGCATATGTTTTTGTTGTTGTTGTTGTTGTACATATAGACATTTATACATATATAATTTTGCAGATATATACTATAAAATCTTCTTCTTCTTTGTCTACATCTTTTCCCACTTCTATGTGGGGTCGATGTTTCTGGTCAGCTTTCTCCATTTACCTCTGTCCCACACTTCATCACTGGTTAATCCCTTTGATCGAAGGTCATCCTTGAAACAGTCCACCCACCTTCGCTTTGGTCTTCCTCTCTTTCTCGTTCCCTGTACCTCCATTTCCATCACTCTCCTCCCAATATCATTAATTTCATTCTGATTATACTCACTGACCATAGTTGTATTGGCTAATTTTTCATAGCTGGATGCCTTTCCTGCCGCCAACCCTCCACATTTACCCGGGCTTGGGACCGGCACCAAGTTGAGGCTGGCTGCCCCCCCCCCCACCCCTCAGTATATTTTATATACACATGCTCACACATACACACATTCACCCTTTACATACATATATATATATATATATATATATATATATATATATATATATATATATATGCTCGAACTCATTAATATTGTGCATAGGGGAATATTATATTGAAAAGGTCACTGGTGAAACCAGCAAGATTTTATCACGAAGAGAGAGAGAGAGAGAGAGAGAGAGAGAGAGAGAGAGAGAGAGAGAGAGAGAGAGAGAGAGAGAAAGAGACCTACTGTACCATCTATACTCTCATTGCTTCTATATAACCATCGTACGCTTGTGTATTTGTGTATTTATAAATGCGTGTGTATGTTAGAGAATCCATGCGTAGTCTTACGAACATAGACAATTGTATTTACGATAAGCACCAGTAAACAAAGCGAGTCAGATTCATTAGGCTGCGTATTTTTAACGCTTGGCAAATGGCGTATCTTCCCGATACAGCTGAAATACAGTCTGAGAACGAGTGCAGCCTGTATCACGATATATTTACCTCCGAGTAACTCTATATCCTACTACCTCGGTAGGAGAATAATCGGCCTTGTAATTTTCATCGAAAGTTACGGTCAGTTAGGTAAGCCGTTTTCGTGATGAGCTCAATTATACTAATGGAAAAAGATTCGATTTATGGCCGTTGGATTTAGGGTATTTTTTTTTTTCAATCTATAATGTCGATTCAGTTCTTTGTTTCTTTTGGAAGGGTTTATGATTTTTATTATTCATTTTTTTTATTATCGTAGCTGAAGGAGGGATGGAGGTAGAGAAAAAATAAATGGAACTGTACATACACATACACATGCATATATATATATATATATATATATATATATATATATATATATATATGTATGTATGTATGTGTATATATATTGTATACAATATATATATATAGATATATATATATATATATATATATATATATATATATATATGTGTGTGTATGTATATATACTGTATATATATATATATATATATATATATATATATATATATATATATATATATATATATATATATATATATATATATATATATATATATATATATATATATATTTGTTTACGGTTCGTTTTCTCTTTGTCTACACATACACCGAATAGTCTGGCCTATTCTTTATAGATTTTCCTCTGTCATACACCTGACAACACTGAGATTACCAAACAGTTCGTATTCCTTGTTTTCTTTCTTCACTGGGCTATTTTCCCTGTTCTGCACCCTGGGCTTATAGCATCCTGCTTTTGCAACTAGGGTTGTTGCTTAGTAAGTAATAGTAATAATAATGATAATAATATTTTATTTTTATTGTTTATTTTTCTCTTGTAGTCTATTTATTTCCTTGTTTCCTTTCCTCACTGGGTTATTTTCCCTGATGTGGTCCCTGGACTTATAGCATCCTGCTTTTCCAACTAGTGCTGTAGCTTAGCAAGTGATAATAATAATAATAATAATAATAATAATAATAATAATAAAGGACATGTCTTTTTATAGTTTACATATGACATATATGTTTTGACGTTAATACTATTTTTAGAATGATTTATTGTTGATTTGTTCTCATCATTTATTTATTTCCTTGTTTCCTTTCCTCACTGTGCTATTTTCCCTACAGGGACCACTGTGGTTATAGCATCTTGCTTTTCCAACTAGGGCTGTAGCTTAGCAAGTGGTAATAATAATAATAATAATAATAATAATAATAATAATAATAATAATAATAATCAGTGCATCAAGTACGCCTGTACCATTGCGTGTTGGAATATAATTTACACAAACAATTTTTTTTTCTCTCGACCCCCCATCTACTGTCTCCAGCAACCTGCATTCGTATGCCTCTGTTTACATTTAATTAATCTAGCGGATATGTATTGCACAACATGCAAATATGACCATCTGCACTATTTGTTCGTGCATCTCCTGGACACTGATTTAGTGAAGCGCCTTTTGGGTAGGAAGGATCATTGGTTACTCAAAAAATACAATAGGTCTAATGAACGTCGGCATGGTTCTATCAACACTAGTTATTTTCTCTCTCGAGTTTACTACAACACTTCGTTTCAGTAATCATCTTTGAACTAGTGTACGCGACCCGTCAAAAACTGAGGGTTAAATATTTAGATAGATATGCATACACACGTACATGCATATGCACACACACACGCGCGCGCTCGCTCGCGCAATTTTAACCCTTCCCAATCCCTTCACCCTACACGAGGGTTGGGGCGTTATACGTTTTGCAATGCCCTTGGGCCTGACCTGACAGTATATATACATATATATATATATATATATATATATATATATATATATATATATAAATGTGTATATATATGTATATATATATATATATATATATATATATATATATATATATATGTTTGTATATATATAGATGTAGATATAATATATATATATATATATATATATATATATATATATATCTATCTATATATATATATATATATATATATATATATATTCATATATATGTATATATACATATACATATACTTAATATATATATATATATATATATATATATATATATATATATATATATATATTCATATATATAAATATACATGTATATATAAATATATATATATATATATATATAATATATATGAATATTTATATTTTTATATATATATATATATATATATATATATATATATATGTATATATATTTATATATATGTACATATATATATATATATGTACATATATATATATATATATATATATATATACATATATATATATATATATATATATATATATATATATGTATATATATATGTGTATATACATATATATATATATATATATATATATATATATATATATATCAAGCCACTATCTCTTTATTATTTTCAACCAGGCAGTGTCCTTTGGCGCTATGGTCTCTACAAAACATTAAGATGTATAAATTTGAACTGTTGCCATATTATCCTACATCTCTCCATCTGTCTCCGTGAATAGATAGATTGATAGAATTGGCAATTTTTCTTTGACCAACATTACCATGTCCTCCAACATGATAAGCAATATTTGGTTATTATTATTATTATTATTATTATTATTATTATTATTACTTGCTAAGCTACAACCTTAGTTGGAAAAGCAGTATGTTATAAGCCCAGGGGCTCTACCAGAAAAAAAAGCCCAGTGAGGAAAGGAAATTAATAGAAATAGAATATCATAAGAACAGTAACAGTATTGAAATAAATATTTAATACATAAACTATAAAAAGTTTAACACAGTAAGAGGAAGAAAAATTAAATAGAAATGTGTGACCGGGTGAGCCCTCAAGCAAGAGAACTGTAACCCAAGACAGTGGAAGACCATGGTTTAGGGGCTATGGCACTACCCAAGACTAGAGAACAGTGTTTTGATTTTAGTGTCCTTTTCCTAGAAGAGCTGCTTGCCATAGCTAAAGAGTCTCTTCCACCCTTACCAAGAGGAAAGTTGCCACTGAACAATTACAGTGCAGTAGTTAACCCCTTGGGTGAAGAAAACTGGCTGGATGAGAAATTTGGCACTAGGCCTAACCATAGTCAAGGTTCAACTTTGAATTTAATTTCCTTTAATTGTTTGTTCATAATAAACAATATCGGCGTCAATGACCTTCGATATCAGGATGCCAGAAAACCTCAAAACAATCAATCAATCTTGGTTAACCAACTACCCCTTTACAGAACATTCTCTTTTTTTTCATTATTTTCTGTTCTAGTCTAGCTACAAAACACGATATATTCACTGTCGTATTACATTTCGTATTACATTTAATATATGTGTCCTAATTCATGTATATAGATGTGTGTTGTACGTCAAGGTAAATGAATTCAATATTCATGAGTATTCCACAAAAACCTATGTCTCA
>NC_090737.1:10550655-10560655 GCF_036898095.1 Palaemon carinicauda
TTTGGTGATTACCGCTGAAATTGAAGGCCCGGTACCACCGCCCGAACGTTGCTGGAGCGTTCTTGAACGGTAGGGAGGTGGACCAAACCCTCAAAAATTTAATTTAACGTTTTTACGTTCGGTCTTTATTAGGCTGCTGGACGTAGCAAATTCTTGCATATTTCCTGAGTTTTCTTACACCTCTATTATGGAAGTTGCTAATTTATGCATTAAGGGTATTGGTATACAGGATGTCAAAAAGCGTAGCGGAGTGATATTACAGTCATCAACCTGTAAAAGATAAATAACAAAGTAGGGTAAAAATTACGGTCGCTGTATCTTAATTAAAGTTACGTGTTTTTTTTTAACAGTTTATTAAAAAAAAAAAGCGACTGAAACTTTTCGACATCCTGTATACCAATACCCTTATTGCATAAATTAGCAACTTCCATAATAGGGGTGTAAGAAAACTCAGGAAGTATGCGAGGATTTGCTACGTTCAGCAGCCTAATAAAGACCGAACGTAAAAACGTTAAATTAAATTTTCGAGTGTTTAGTCCACCTCCCTACCGTTCAAGGAACGCTCCAGCAACGTTCGGGCGGTGCGACCAGGCCTTTGATTTAAGGAAGAAATACAGAGAGGGGTTGTAGAGTGGCAAGAGACTTTGGAGAGTTGGTGGCTTGAGGATATACGTGGATGAGACTGAAGCTATGGTGAGCAGTAAGGAAGGCAGGGACAGGATAGCCATACTTGAAAGTCGTGGGTCGGTTATAAAACAGGTGAAATGATTTAGATACTTGGGATTTACTCTAAGTCAGGAGGTAGGATGTGAATGTGAAGTTGAGAATAGTATAAAAAGCAGCCTGGAGGATTTGGAGGGAGGTAGCAAGAGTAGTATGTGTTATGAAAATGTCAATCAAGCTAAAAGTCAAGATCTATAGCATAGTAATAAGATCAGTGTAATGTATGGTTTAGAAACTTGGGGCCTAAGACGAAAAGAGGAAGAAAAGCTTGGGAGAACAGAGATGAGATTGCTGAGGTAGATTATGGGAATATCACTGCTTGAAAGTTTGGAAAACGATGACATAAGAAGAATGGCAGGCATAGTAAAGATTACAGAGATGACAAGAGTGTCACAACTGAGATGGTTTGGGCACGTGTTGAGGATGGAGGGCTTGGGAGGAACCTGTTAAGTGGGAATGATTGAGAGGGAGGCTGGGAATTAGCTGGTGAGATACGATGAAAGAGGATCTGGAGAGAAGAGGTTTGGTGGAAGAGGATGCCTTTGATAGAAGGTATTGGGGCTGTTTTGTATTATCGGAAATGGTAAATATTCTTATACCTTACGTCAATATATATATATATATATATATATATATATATATATATATATATATATATATATATGTATACAGTGTATATATACACACACACACACACACACACACACACATATATATATATATATATATATATATATATATATATATATATATACAGTATGTTATATATTATGTGTCTAAGTATATTTCATAATATATATATATATATATATATATATATATATATATATATATATATATATATATATATATATATATATATATATATATATATATATATATATATATATATATATATGTGTATATATAAAGTTTATGTGTGATTTGTGTAATAACGTATGTTCGCACATATCCTCACGTGCTTTAGATGCTGTTTCCTACGCTGTAGCTCATGTGTGTATTCTTTATTAATTATACCACTCATGCTCTCTACCTGAATGTACTCTTCCTACTGCCTGTTAGACATGTAGCATTATTAACCCCTTGCCTCGTGCTGCCACACCTTTCATTAAGGCTAAAGGTAGGAGTGGTCGAAAAAGCAGCTCTCTGGAAAAATATTCGTTTTATTTATTCGTTCTTTTTCAAAGAATACTTTTTTCGTATTTTTTTTTTTGGTCCCGAGGAAGGCCATGTTGGCAAACTAGTTATTTTTTACTATTTAGGATTTTATCCTTTTCTTTGAATGAATATTTTTCTTTCTAAAATTTTATCCTTTTTTACCATAGAATAAAAACAACCCTTTGTTCTCTCTCTCTCTCTCTCTCTCTCTCTCTCTCTCTCTCTCTCTCTCTCTCTCTCTCTCTCTCTCTCTCTCTCTCACTCTCTCTCTCTCTCCGTTTTTGCACAAAATTATGTAGCCATAACATCACTACCGCTTGGTTGAAAGATAAATTTACAGTATATACATTGTATACACATACTATATATATATATATATATATATATATATATATATATATATATATATATATATATATATATATATATATATATATATATATATATATATATATATATATGAGAGAGAGAGAGAGAGAGAGAGAGAGAGAGAGAGAGAGGAGAGAGAGAGAGAGAGAGAGAGAGAGAGAGAGAGCAGGTTGCCCAAGGCGCCAGCCACCCGTTGAGATACTACAGCCAGGAAGTCATTGTCTTTTGACTGACCAAATAGTACTACATTGGATCCCTGTATGGTTACGGTTCATTTTTTCTTTACGTACAGAAACACGGAATGGTCTGGCCCAATCTTTACATAATCTTTTTTCCTCATATATCACTAAGAAAACTAAAAAGTTCTTCTTCATTACACTTCTGCACTATCATTGTTCATTGGCTACTTTCCTCTTGACAAGGGTAGAAGAGACTCTTTAGCTATGGTAAGCAGATCTTCTAGAAGGACACTCCAAAACTAAACTATTGTTCTCTAGTCTTGGTTAGTGCCGTAGCCTCTGTACCATGGTTTTCCAATGTCTTAAGTTATAGTTCTCTCGCTCGAGGGTACATTGAGGCATGCTATTCTATCTATTTCCTTATTTCGTTTCTTCGCCGGCGTGTTTTCCCTGTTGGAGCCCATTTTGGCTTATAGCATCTTGCTTTTCCAACTGGGGTTGTAGATTAGCTAATAATAATAATAATAATGATAAGAATTATAACACGTTATTGTTTGAGAGAGAGAGAGAGAGAGAGAGAGAGAGAGAGAGAGAGAGAGAGAGAGAGAGAGAGAGAGAGAGAGAGAATTATGTTTTGCACGAGTACATCTTCATTTGGATTAATACCTTTTTTTTTCTTTTTTTTTTCTTTGTAGCACAAATCTTTGGGTTTTTGGTGCTATTAGTATGAAAAACATCTCACGAAAGCCCAAAATTAGTAATTTTTCTCTTGATACCAGATATTTCTATTTATCTACGCCCTCCCAATCCAATCCCACACAAACCGTGTTATCAATGTCACTTCCTTGTCTTGAGACCTTTAGAATTTAGTTTTTTTTTGTTCACTGATTTTTTAAACCAATACCTGAGCTGGCCTCTCTAAAATCTCCTAACATGTGCTGCAGTTCTTCGAAATACTCTACGCATAGGTCAACATCATCAGCATAGGCTGAACGATTGTAATTGAATTCTCCTAGGTCGATTTTTGTTGTTGTTGATGTTTGCCTCCTTATCCACTTAAGCGCCAAATTGAACAATTACGTTGGAAAAAAACGGCCTTGTATAAGTCCACCTGGCAAAGATAATGCATCTGTTGATTTGCCTCCACCTCTTACTCTGCATCTCATTACTATAACACATTTGTGTCAGTTTAATTAGTTTAATATATATATATATATATATATATATATATATATATATATATATATATATATATATATATATATATATATGTATATATATATATATATATATATATATATATATATATATATATATATATGTACATATATATGTATGTATATATATATATATATATATATATATATATATATATATATATATATATATATATATATATATATATATATATATATATATATTATACACAATTGAACCCTAGAGATAGAAAAAAGAAGCAGGAGAAGGAAGAGAAGACAGGTATTGAAGAACTAAGAAAATTTGTGGGTAAAGACTGGCATAGAGAGACCTTGAACAGACAGAATTGGCATGTCTAAGGCCTTTGTCCTGCAATGGACTAGTAATAGCTGATAAAGATAATAATGATATATATATATATATATATATATATATATATATATATATATATATATATATATATATATATATATATATATGTGTGTGTGTGAGTTAATAAAAAGATATATATACACACATATATATATATATACATAAATGCATATATACAATATATATATATATATATATATATATATATATATATATATATATATATATATATATGTGTGTGTGTGTGTGTGTGTGTGTGTGTGTGTGTGTAGCATATGTTTTAAGATAATAAACAGTAATGACATTGATGATAATAGCTTCAATATCTACATTTATTAATAAAGCTGAAATTAAAATCAGTACAATAATCTATCAATTCACCGATACAGCTAATCACAGTTCTTTGTAATAGTTTTTTGGAAGCCAATATTTTTAGCAGTGAGCCATCCGAAAACAGCCGTTTGAAATCATCCAAAACAAATATGACCTCTCAATGGGAAAGGATTTATTTTTTCTATCGTCAATCGTAGTCGTATCAATTTTACTGTCGTGAACTAATGGACGAATATTGGCCGTGCATATTAAATGACAATATTTCTCTTTCCGTTGTTCATGGAATACTTCTTTTTATTTCGATTATTTCAAAATCAATCTGATTAACTTTCTTTACGTTTCATTTCAAAATAATTCTGAGTAACTTTCTTTACGTTTCATTTCAAAATAATTCAGATTAACTTTCTTTTCGTTTCATTTCAAAATCATTCTGACAACTTTCTTTACGTTTCATTTCAGTATCATTCAGATTAAATTTCTTTTATTTTCATTTCTAACTCATTCAGAGTAACTTTCTTTACATTTAATTTCAAAATAATTTTGATTAACTTTCTTTTCGTTTCATTTAAAAATCATTCAGATTAACTTTCTTTACGTTTCATTTCAAAATTATTCAGATTAACTTTCTTTACGTTTAATTTTAAAATCATTTTGTTTAGATTTCTTCACGTTTCATTTCAAAATCATTCAGATTAACTTTTTTTACGTTTCTTTTCAAAACAATTCAGATTAACTTTCTTTACGTTTCATTTCAAAATCATTTTGATTAAATTTCTTTACGTTTCATTTCAAAATCATTTTGATTAACTTTCTTTTCGTTTCATTTCAAAATCATTCTGATCAACTTTCTTTACGTTTCATTTCAAAATAATTCAGATTAACTTTCTTTACGTTTCATTTCAAAATCATTCAGATTTAATTTCTTTACGTTTCATTTCAAAATAATTTTGATTAACTTTCTTTTCGTTTCATTTCAAAATCATTCTGATCAACTTTCTTTACGTTTCATTTCAAAATCATTCTGATTAACTTTCTTTACGTTTCATTTCAAAATCATTCAGATTAAATTTCTTGACGTCTCATTTCAAAATCATTCAGATTAAATTTCTTTACGTTTCATTTCAAAATCATTCAGATTAAATTTCTTGACGTCTCATTTCAAAATCATTCAGATTAAATTTCTTTACGTTTCATTTCAAAATCATTCAGATTAAATTTCTTTACGTTTCATTTCAAAATCATTCAGGTTAAATTTCTTTACGTTTCATTTCAAAATAATTTTGATTAACTTTCTTTTCGTTTCATTTAAAAATCATTCAGATTAAATTTCTTTACGTTTCATTTCAAAATAATTCAGATTAACTTCCTTTTCGTTTCATTTCAAAATCATTCTGATTAACTTTCTGTACGTTTCATTTCAAAATCATTCAGATTAACTTTCTGTACGTTTCATTTCAAAATCATTCTGATTAACTTTCTTTACGTTTCATTTCAAAATCATTCAGATTAAATTTCTTTACGTTTCATTTCAAAATAATTCAGATTAACTTCCTTTTCGTTTCATTTCAAAATCATTCTGATTAACTTTCTGTACGTTTCATTTCAAAATCATTCTGATTAACTTTCTGTACGTTTCATTTCAAAATCATTCTGATTAACTTTCTTTACGTTTCATTTCAAAATAATTCAGATTAACTTTCTTTACGTTTCTTTTCAAAATAATTCTGAGTAACTTTCTTTACGTTTCTTTTCAAAATAATTCTGAGTAACTTTCTTTACGTTTCTTTTCAAAATAATTCTGAGTAACTTTCTTTACGTTTCTTTTCAAAATAATTCTGATTACTCTCTTCACGTTTCATTTTAAAATCATTCAGATTAACTTTCTTTACGTTTCATTTCAAAATCAGTCAGATTAACTTTCTTTACGTTTCATTTCAAAATCATTCAGAATAACTTTCTTTACGTTTCATTTCAAAATCATTCAGATTAACTTTTTTTTCACGTTTCATTTCAAAATAATTCAAAGTAACTTTCTTTACGTTTCTTTTCAAAATAATTCTGATTACTTTCTTTACGTTTCATTTCAAAGTAATTCTGATAAACTTTCTTTACGTTTCATTTCAAAATCATTCTGATTACTCTCTTTACGTTTCATTTCAAAATCATTCTGAGTAACTTTCTTTACGTTTCATTTCAAAATCATTCAGATTAAATTTCTTTACGTTTTTTTTTTTCAAAATCATTCAGGTTAAATTTCTTTACGTTTCATTTCAAAATCATTCTGATTAACTTTCTTTACATTTCATATCAAAATAATGAAGAGTAACTTTCTTCAAGTATCATTTCAAGTTCATTCAGATTAATTTTCTTAACGTTTCATTTCAAAATCATTCAGATTAACTTTCTTTATGTTTCATTTCAAAATCATTCTGATTAACTTTCTTTACAAATAACTTCAAATGGTTAAATGAAATTATTAACTTCTGAAATCCGAAAACATTACTAGCTTTCATCATTATCTTTTTATATCGTGTTTTTGTTTATTTTAACAATGGATGTTTATGCTTTCCATTATCATTATTTAGTTGTCGATGTTAAAACAACTGAGCACATTAGTGTAATTATATCCGCAATATTAAGTAAAATTAAGTAAAATTCTCCAATTGTGGTATATGTATATATATATATATATATATATATATATATATATATATATATATATATATATATATATATATATATATATATATATATATATATATATATATAACAAATTGAATGTTCAAGTTCAATCTGGAAAGTAATATGTTTGGTAATTACTTGGATGGGTGACCTCTAAAAACCTTAAAAGCCAATTGCATTTAAATGCTATTGGTCGCCAGGTAGTGACCGCGGATAACTCTCGTGGATAACTTTTCGCCTTGCGGATAACTATAGGGAAAGAATTAGAAATTAGTCTTTTCGTTGGTTATAAAAATGGAACCGTCTGTCATATCTATGGAAATTGGTATTTATCTGATGGCTAAGCTTTGAAATTTTCTTCCTGCTTTGGGTTCCCCTCCCCTGACAAGCTTTCCTCTTTCAAGGGGCAGGGTTAACGCCTCCAGCCATGGCTCCGCCCTTTGCGGTTACCTACTTTCTTTTCAAGATTTTACAACGAATCATAAATGGCCTCTTTTGCTAAAGCATCCTCAGTAATAGTGACCAGATAACTTCATTTATGTTTCCAACCTAAAAATTCTCTTGATTCCTTCAATCGGGATAAAGACAACGGTAAATTCTCCTTTGTGTTATTTCGGTAGCAGTAGTTGCTCTGCAGAAGCTTACCTCACACCGTTTATTCATAATCCATGGAGCTAGGGTACGACGGCAAAAAAGAGCTGCATCGCCTAATAAAACAGAAGGGGAGGAGGAGAAGGAGTAGAAAGAGTATGATAAGAAATCCCCCACAACCATCAGCTGTTGCAACTTCATTAAGTTTGTTGACTTTTTTTGTTTCATTCATTGAACAAACTCCAGGTACAGCGTGATATTTCGCAGAGTAAAAACTCGAACTGTCTTGCTGATGTGTACTTGGCAGGTATATTATTATTATTATTATTATTACTATTATTACTACTACTTGCTAAGCTACAACCCTAGTTGGAAATGCAGGATGCTATAAGCCTAGGGGCCCCATAGAGAAAAAAGCCCAGTGAGGAAAGGAAGCAAGGTAAAATATATTTTAAGAATAGTAACAACATTCAAAGAAATATTTCCTATATAAACTATAAAAACTTGATAGAATAAGAGTAAGAGAAATAAGATAGAACAGTGTGCCCGAATAGTTGTTTGAAAGATGTTTTGTTCGCGACTAATTGATTCACATTTCAGAATATAACTTTAGAATTAACATATTAATAAGAGTTAGATCTATGGTTATCGCCTTTAAACAAAGGTGTATAATGTGAGAGCAAGTTGTTTGTACGTGTATATATTGCAAACATATTTATGTGAAAACAGAAAGCAGAAGCAATAATATCTAGATATAAAAAATGAAACATAATGCTTACCGTGAGCTACTGATATTACTTATTGTAATGGGAAAGCATTTTTCATTGTCATGCTTGATACGCTCTATTTAATGATTAAACATTGCCGACTAATGGTTCCACTATAAAGTTTACCGAAAATAATTACCTCGTATGTGTGTCTGTATGACAATATAAATATATGGGGAAATTGTGTTTATTCATAAATACATACTGTTAGTCTCTCTCTCTCTCTCTCTCTCTCTCTCTCTCTCTCTCTCTCTCTCTCTCTCTCTCTCTTTCTCTCTCTCGAAAACATCTTTTAATTATAGTTTCTCGATATTTATTGCAAAATTGAGAAAATATTCATGGTAAATACTAAATTGTAATTCTCTCTCTCTCTCTCTCTCTCTCTCTCTCTCTCTCTCTCTCTCTCTCTCTCTCTCTCTCTCTCTCAGAGATTTTGGTCTCCATATTGATCAAGACGTTTAAATGTTCAATTATATCATCATCATAATTAGTTCACTACAGAACAAAAGCCTCAGACCTGTCCTTCCACTTGCGGCTGTTTATGGTCTTTCTGTCCTTGTTCACACCCGAAAACTCTTAGTTCGTCAATCCATCGTCTTCTCTTCCTTCCCTTGCTTCTTTCACGATCCCTAGGGACACCTTTTGTTATTCTTAATGTACATTTATTGTCTTTTATTCTCATTATATGTCTTAACCAAGTCCATATCTTTTTTTTTATAAATTGTTAAAATACCCTGTACTTTAGTTTGCCTTCGCATCCATGTCGCTCTTTTTCTGTCTCTGCTCAATAATATATTCCCTATTAAAGAGAATATACACTTAAACTTTGTAGCATTATTTCCTGAAACACACCTGCAAAGATACACATGAGGTCTCTTCCTCAAGTGTTTTTTTTAGATTTCCGAAAATAGCTTCTTGGCAAACTCAGTTTCTCCCATCTTTTATATATAAAATATTTTTTCTTAATTTACTCGCAGCCGCTTTTTTCCCCCATTTATACTTCGTTAAAACATCCTAACTCCTCCATTAAGTCCCAAGACAAGTTGGTAATGAGAGCAGAGGGGCACCTCGGGAGGTAATTGTTACTGGCCAAAGTTTTTGACCTTTATTATTCTGCCGGAATTTGTCACATTTTTACCTTACTGATGGGCATGTTGTCTGTTTGTTTGTTGGAGGGGGATTTGATTGTTAAGTTACTCGGTTATTATTGTCACTGTATTTTGGAAATGTGTTTATATGCTTATTATATATATACACACACACATATATATATATATATATATATATATATATATATATATATATGTGTGTGTGTGTGTGTGTGTGTGTGTGTGTGTCTATATATGTATGTTTGTGTATGTATATATATATATATATATATATATATATATATATATATATATATATATATATATATATATATATGTGTGTGTGTGTGTGTCTATATATGTATGTTTGTGTACATATATATATATATATATATATATATATATATATATATATAATTATATATATGTATATATATATATATATATATATTCATATATATGTATATATATATATATATATATATATATATATATATATATATATATATATATATATATTCATATATATATTCTTTTTATC
>NC_090737.1:10565655-10573155 GCF_036898095.1 Palaemon carinicauda
TGAGTGTAATTTTGATTTATTTTCTATAGTGTTAAAGTGTCAACTTTTTTCATTAATTGTCAAAATTAGATGTTTTCATACATTAATTTTTAGTGAAACAAGTGTTTGTGTAAATTTTGAATTGTCAGTTTGTCTTAATCTAGGTCTAGTTCAGATGTAAATTTCGAGTGATTTATTTTTTGGTATAACAGTTGAATTGTTCTTTTTGTAGAATATATATATTTTTGTAAAGTGTGTATTATTTCAATCACCAATAATTATTTCAGAGCTTTGCTCGTATCCCCTGACGAAGAAGCGAAGAAAGAGGTTGATTTAAGGATATTTCCCGTTAAAAGTAAAGTAGTCACCCAGTTCCGTTTTGAGTATAATGTAAAGATACCTTTATATATTCAGTGTTCATATATATTATTGTCCGAGAATTGCGTATTATTCTCAGAGCTTGGAGGTATTCTCTTGTGTAACCGATTATTGAATATAAGGCAGGTCAGTTTGGCACAATGGGAATTTACGTAATTCGCTAATCGTAATATATATATATATATATATATATATATATATATATATATATATATATATATATATATATATATATATATATATATATATATATATATATATACACACACACAGTAGATCCCAAGGGTACGGCGTCCCCAGCTTACGTTTTTTTCACGTTACGGTATGGAATACGATGTTTTTTCGTCCCCTCGTTACGACATTTTTCCCCACCTTACGGCATCGAATTCCAAAACTCAAACTTGGCGGTTTTTACGCGTACGTCTGTGCTAGTCACTAGCTTACCACCTCGCTCATACATCACTGCATACGTCACTAGGAAGCTGGTCTGCTAATGGTCAGCGTCACGGCGTCACTAAGGTGCTGATACGCTATTGGCCGAAATCTCTCCCACAATTCCTGAGAGAGATGCTGCCTCTCTCTCTCTCTTTGTTATACGTGCGCTCAGTTCAGAATCTTGTGTGCGTTTCGTAAAGACTTGATCTCGTGTGAGTGCATGCGATATCGTATTTTTTGTGCATTTTAGTGCTTAATTATAACTTTAATTCGTTCACCCTGGGTCTCAAGATTGCTAGTGATGTTAAAGGCAGAAGTAAGAAGATGATTACTATGGAAACAAAGCTGGAGATCATAAAGAAATATGAAGAAGGCATGCGCATCGTTACCCTCGCTAGTATGTATGGCTGTAACCAGTCTACATTGGTACAATTTTCAAGAATGAGGAAGCCATTAAAGCAAGTAAGTCTTCTAAAGGCATGACTGTCCTTGCCAGTGGAAGGACCTCAATCAACAACGAGATGGAGAGACTCCTTCTTCTATGGATTTATGGATTAAAGAGAAGGAAATCGCTGGTGATACACTCACGTAATCGGTAATTTTTCGCACAAGGTGAGCGCCATCTTTGCCGATCTCGTGGAAGCCCAGACAGACGGCGGAGACGAAGGAACGTCGCAGCAAGCCCCCCAAGAGTTCAAGGCTTCTCATGGGTGGTTTGTTCGGTTTAGGAAGAGGACTGGTATTCACTCAGTCATCAGGCATGGAGAGGCGGCCAGTTCTGACAAGAAAGCAGAAGAAGAATTCCTCAAGAAGTTTGAGAAAGTAATTTCCAGAGAAGGCTACATTCCTCAGCAAGTGTTTAACTGTGATGAAACTGGCCTTTTCTGGAAGAAAATGCCCCGCCGTACATATATCACAGCTGAAGAAAGGAAACTTCCTGGCCATAAACCGATGAAGGACAGACTTACCCTCGCATTTTGTGTAAATGCCAGTGGGTACTTTAAAATTAAGCCCCTACTGGTATACCACTCAGAGAATCCTCGTGCCTTCAAGGCACAAAATATCACGAAGGAGAGGCTCTCGGTATTTTTGAAGTCTAATGCCAAGGCCTGGCTCACGAGGACCATATTTATTGAGTGGGTAAACGTCTGCTTCGGTCCTGCTTTCAAGAACTTTTTAGAAGAGAACAATCTTCCTCTCAAATGTCTCCTGGTACTAGACAATGGCCTTGCTCACCCTCCTAGCCTTGAGGACTTCATTCATCCTGACTTCTCCTTCATCAAGGTTCTCTATCTGCCACCGAACACCACCCCTCTCCTCCAGCCTATGGACCAGCAAGTGATTGCCAACTTTAAGAAGTTTTACACGAAGCATCTGTTCAAAAGATGCTTCGAAGTGACCGAAAGCACTCAACTCACCCTCCGTGAATTTTGGAAGGGGCATTTTGACATCGTTCAATGCCTGAGGATGATCGACAAAGCTTGGAATGAGGTTTCACAGTGCACCTTGAACTCCTCATGGAAGAAACTGTGGCCAGCTGTTATGACAGAACGAGACTTCGAAGGTTTCGATCCCTCAACCGAAGAAGAGGCCGTTGATGATCCTGCCCCTGAGGGTGATGTTGAGGAAATAATTTCAATCGGGAGGTCCATGGGGCTTGTTGTCGATGAGGCTGACGTCCATAACCTTATCGAGGAGCACAGGGAGGAGCTTACGACTGAAGACTTGAAGGAGTTGGAGGCAATGCAGTTGACCATCATTCAAGAAGATCACAGCTCTAGTGGTGGCGAGGACGGGGGGTGGGGGGGGGGGAGAGACTGAAGAAACGACATCGGCAGAAATAAGGGAAGCTATCGGTTGGTATGAAAACCTTACGAGTTTCATTGGAAAGAAACACCCAGAAAAACTTACCACAAGTCATCTTATGGAGAGTGTTAATGACAAGTGTATGAGTCATTTTAGAAATATGTTTCTTTGGATAGATATTTTTCCAAAAGAGAAGTGTCAGAAAGCAAAGATGATAATAGCGATTTTATCAAAAGAGCCAAAAAAGAGTAATTTTTTAAGATCTAAAAAAATTTATTTTTTTTAAATTTCAAAAGACAAAAATAATAAAAAAAGGCATTTTTAATTTTAAGTGTTTAATAGTAAGAATAAGTTTATTATTAAGTGTACATAACATAATTAGCATTGTTACGTTTTTATATCTACCGTCTCCAACCCCCACTGCCTCCACCCACTACCAGCTCAAGTTACGTCGCTCCAAAGGTGAATAAAATTTGATTTTTCTTTTACAGTACTGTCCAGTATATAATTTTTATTTATCCTGTAATGTTTTTTAATTATATACTGACAGTACATGTATAGTATATATAAGTATACTGTAGTACAGTGCTTATACTATTTTGTTAGATACTAATTTTCAATGTTTTTACCTGGGGTTTTGCACGCATTAGCTATTCAATTGCCCGCCATACGACATTTTCACCATACTATACCAACTCCGGAACGGATTAATGTCGTATGGCGGGGGACTACTGTATATATATATATATATATATATATATATATATATATATATATATATATATATATTATTTATTTATTTATTTATTTATATACGTAATATATATGGATAAAGAAATATTTCCTTTAGTTCATTTGCACAATTAAGCTAACAGATAAACTAACAAGATACCACACATTCTTCTGTGTAATGAAGTTGCAACTAAAGAACCTACTATTTTTTTTTTAAAAATCCTAAAATTAGCTTTGAATTTGAATAAAACAAAAAGATTCCTGTTGGACCAGAGAATTGTAGTCATTGTCCTTCAAACGCCAAAGGGAAAATGAAATAAAAAGGCAGGAGCTTTTTACAGGGCTTCCTCGTAAAGACATCCACTCCCATTTTCTTCAGGGAACAGAATTTATGATAAGAGCCTTGATCGCAAGAGCTTCTATATTTTCTCGAAAGTATGGCTTTAGAAGTAAACTGCCAGTTTATGAGAAATTTGGTGTAAATTACGTAGATTGTGTTATTTCTGGTTTTTTTTTCTTAAAGGTGGGTGGTTTTTTTTTTTTTGGGGGGGGGGGGTTTCTTGAAGTTAGGGTTAGAAGGCCTAGAAAAAAGGTCACAGTGCCTAGAGACATTAGAGGAAGACTGTAGTAGGCCGTAGGGTTATGATCAGGTTAGAAAGATTTCTGGGTGTAGAGTAGTTCATGGAAAGGCTTTTATGTATGTAATGTACAGCAAGTCGTAAAGGGATGCGAAGTACAGGTGTTGGCGATACACATTTAAAATATACTTGTTTAAGGAGAAATGTATATTATTTTGTTTTGTATAGATTTCCTTGTGCGTATATATTTTTGGAGTTGTTCTACACGTGTGTGTTTTTATGTATGAATAATTGTGGTGGTAACTTTTACGCAGACTTATTTTGCTGGTTTTAAAACACCAATAAAAAGCTTACTTTTCTATGAAAAAGACTGAAAGCTTCCATCTAGATCTTAGTTTCTCCAGTATTTTATTCATGAATTTCCTTTTTTATCCTGAGAATGAATTAACATCTCAACATGAATCTTGGGTCAGGATTTAAGAACAATGAAACAATTTCATTAACTGATGACATATTACCTCTCATATTAAAGTTATTTCCAATAGTTCTTGATATATTAGACTATGCATAGCCAAATCCAAATATGGCGTCGTTGAGTGTTTTCTCTTTGAAGACTGTTCTTTCCGTTATCAAACGAGAGAGGTATTTCAGCAGAGTCTGTGGTTATGAAATGTCGCTGTTGGCATCTGCTGGAATTTACGCAACTGAGATTGCAGTGCAAATATTAACGGACAATTTGCCAAAAGGGAAAGTTACTGTGGTGGGGAAAGCTACTGCTATTACTTGCTTTCATTTCTGATGACCGAAAGGCCGACAAGTGAAGAGAAATAGCTTAGTTTTCAGAAGTGTTGTTTCTAAAGAATATTATATATATATATATATATATATATATATATATATATATATATATATATATATATATATATATATATATATATATATATATACATACATACATACAAATATTCACAGTATATATATATATATATATATATATATATATATATATATATATATATATATATATATATATATATATATATATATATATATATATATATATATATATATATATATATATATATATATTATACTGTATTTCATGTCATGATATTAACAATAGACTTCAGGACGAAGGGAATATAAATGTCCACGGACTAAAGTGAGATTTATTTACAAAGTAGGGAAGAAAGATTAAGTTTTTATTTGTGTGGACTAGTTTTCAGGATAGTGTTGTTTAAAATATTCTTTTTTATATTTAATGTTTTCATAATAACAATAGACTTCGACTCTAAGATGTCCACAGACTTAAGTGAGATGTATTCACGACGTAGTGAAGAATTATTAGATTGTTAATTATGCAGACTCTAATAGCACTTTAGATGGCCAAAGTAATGTTACACGAGGATAGAGATATAGGCTTCGTTTGCCACTAATATTACTTACTTTAGATCAGGTTTTTCGGTTCTAAAATATTCGCGTGAAACCGCAGTCAAGATAAATACAAAACTGTTATTTGAGTTTCAGCCAAATCTGAACAATAGTTTAAGGGATAAAACTTTGACGCAGCTGACATTCCGATAAAAAGTATTAACAAAGGTTGAATTTTGTCATGGGCACCAATTACCAAGCGATGACCTTTTGCCTATTCAAGAAAAAGTCCTCTTTAATAATTTTAAGACTTTGTCAATTAGATTTTGAAAAATCCTTAAAAAAGGGAGAATAACAAAGGAGGAATGAAAAATTTCAGGTGATTCTTTTTTCATTTGTGGAATTATACTTCTCAGATTAGGCTTAATCTAGTGTATAATTTCATAGCTATTAGTTGTGAGAGTGTTATTGATGTATACACATGGAATGTATATAATTAGAAATTAATATTTTATGTTGCGTTTATTGTGGTAATTATTTTGATTTTACTTTTCTGTGCAATGTAAGTAGGACACAGAATAGAATAAACGTAGAATGTTTGCCAGTCATCTCTCTCTCTCTCTCTCTCTCTCTCTCTCTCTCTCTCTCTCTCTCTCTCTCTCTCTCTCTCTCAGAGTAATACACACAAACTAAATCCCAAAGCCGCACCACCCTATTCTTGAACAATATTTCCACAAGAGTGATTCCCTTAATTGATGTGTATCGTTATGCCTCGTGGTAGATGTTTCAATTTGCGAGTCTCTGGCTTTTATTGAAGGGGCTATGTAAATATGTATATATAAATGCGTCCATACATAAATACATGCATGCATATAAAGGCAACACATACTCGTACGCACACACACACACACACATCTATATATATATATATATATATATATATATATATATATATATATATATATATATATGTGTGTGTGTGTGTGTGTTATTTGATAATGAGCAAGTGTCTGGCTGTATATATAAATATACATACATACATACATACATATATATATATATATATATATATATATATATATATATATATATATATATATCTATATATATATGTAAATATACATATATGTACTGTATATATATACATATATACATATATGTATATATGCATATATATTATATATACATGTATTTATATATATACATATACATATATATATATATATATATATATATATATATATATATATATATATATATATATATATATATGTATATATTTACATATATATATATATATATATATATATATATATATATATATATATATATATATATATATATATATACACAAATATACATATATGTATATAGGCAATATACATAAATGGGTATATATATATATATATATATATATATATATATATATATATATATATATATATATATATATATATATATATATATATATATATATATATTTCCTGTCACGCTAAGAATCATTGCCAAACTTATCAATACTCTGCATATCTGTCCCTCTGGTAGGGAGGGAGAGGGACTAGTAAGATACAAGATGATAGAAAGGCTTCTTTTGTCTTTGTTGGTGATTTTAATGCTCACCATAGGGAGTGGTTAAGTTCTATCTCTCCTACCGATCGCCATGGCTTAAGAGCTTTAGACTTTGCCTCTGAATCAGGCTGTGCGCAAATCATAAATAAAGCTACTCACAGGTCTGGTAATTGCTTGGACCTCGTATACACTGACTCCCCTGGCTTTATAACTAGTAAGGTTGGTTCTCCAGTTGGGACATCTGATCATGCCATGATTTCATTAGTAGTGAAGACTGAGCAGCCTGTCCCTGATATATCATACTCTTGTAAAATTTATATGAAATTCCAAGCAGATTGGAATGGGATTTTGCATGATCTTTTGTGCTTGAATTGGTCACAATTATATAGTAGTGTAGATCCTGTTGTCCCTTTGAATGAGAATCTAGTCAACATAATTGATAGGCGTATCCCTTCTCGTGTGCTAAATTACCGAGTGAAGGACAAACCCTGGTTTAATGATGATTGTAGACGTGCTTATTTGGAGAAGCAGGAGGCATATTACCTTTGGAAGGGTAACAGATCAGATTTGACCTGGAACAACTATACTCAGCTTCGAGCTTTTACTCAGAGAGTTTATGCCTCAGCTGAAAAGGAGTACAATTTATCTATAA
>NC_090737.1:10578155-10580655 GCF_036898095.1 Palaemon carinicauda
TATAAGTCTTTCTGCTGAGTTATTAGCAGCTATTACCTGGCCCTCCATGGTCCTAGCTTGGGTGGAGAGGGGGCTTGGGCGCTGATCATATGTATATATGACCAGTCTCTAGAGCATTGTCCTGCTTGATAGGGAAATGTCACTGTCCCTTGTCCCTGCCATTCATGAGTAGACTTTAAAACTTTAAACCCTTAAGGCCCTGCACACTACTTGAAAGGTAAAAGCTCCAGCGGGCTTTAATATCCTCTTTGCAATAACGATTATTAAAGATTTATTTGCCTCTTCAAATATAATTCAAAAACAGTCATCAATTCTTTATTGCTTCTGGGCATATGGTGATGACGTCATGCCAAGTTGCTATGCTAATGGATTTAAAAAAAATATACATATATATATATATATATATATATATATATATATATATATATATATATATATATATATATATATATATTTATCTTCAGCTCTAGGATTTGTATCCATTCAACCCATTTCATTGGAGTGAAACTTCATGTGCTATTAATTTTAACAGGTTCCTTTCATGCAATATCCACATGTCATTTCCATAAAGTAGAAACAGCTCTAAAGCCCCATAGTGCACATGGAAATGGACGCTATTTGACAACAGAAAATATACGAAAGCAAATTGAATTGTTTTCCCGAATAATGGGAATATAAAAGTGTGTTAATATTTTTGCTATGTTGTGAAATTATAAAATGTTTTGTCATTCTTAGTAAAAATGGAAAGTGAATAAAATTTAATCCTGAAGTAAGAGAAAAGGTTTAAATCATTTCATTAGAAATTGATCAAAGATTACTTTTCACTTTGGGTCTTTGTCGGGGACCAGGTGGATTGATATTATCTTGAAAGTAGTGAATCAGATCAAACTATTTTATCACAAAACTTCAGCTGGGCAATATCTATTTTCTTCTTATCGGCGTCGTGGATTTGGGAAACTGCTATCAATTTCGTGCAAAAGTCTATAAGAATCCCATTTTCTAGGACCAACCCTTAAGGGGGGTGGGGAGGGAGTGAGAGGCCCTTGAGATGTGGGTTGGGAGACGAGCAAACTGCTTCTTGCCAAATCAATAGGGATATCACAGGGGAAAAGTAAAGCCACTATATGAGATCCTAGAAGACTTCCTTGTATCCTCTACCATCGGAAAGTTGTGGAGAACCTTCAGATAGTTCGAAAAATTTCGTAAAAAAAAAAAAATAAAAAAAATAAAAAAGTTTCCTTAATTAAATACCGGTGGCTCATATTGCGTGTGGAGGCAGACAAAAATAGAAGCCTCTTTCTCTTAGGTCGGGAACTTTTTCAGTCTGTCAAGGTATTTATCTTTATGTATATATATATATATATATATATATATATATATATATATATATATATATATATATATATATATATATATATATATATATATATATATATATATCAACGTATACTTGTTATATTTTGAAGAAATCACATTATGCCGTAATTATACATAATCCAAGTTTCGAAATAGCCGAGGTAGAAACAACGAATTTACGGATTTTGGAATCGTATTGACCGGTCCATATACAAGGCCTCTTATTTAAAGGCTACCGTTTGTTACCTGGAAAAACTCGGTATCTGGCTCGCCATAAACGAAAATTTGTGTTATGAAAAACCAATACAGGTGCCATCGCTTCTGTTGTAATTTCGGAAAAGTGTTGCGTCTCAGTCCTTCGTTGAGACATATATTTCATCTTTACTCCAAATGGATTGAAACTGTCTTTCTCGAAGAGGGCACACTCACACATGGTCCCTCTCAGAGAGAGAGAGAGAGAGAGAGAGAGAGAGAGAGAGAGAGAGAGAGAGAGATTTACGTAGAACTGATATTGTAATGGAAAATAAATACATTCTAACATGTATCATAGACATATTACCAATTATGAGAGTAATGGCGATATAGTTCAGCTATATGATATGAAACTGCTACATGGCTTTAATTATAAGGAAAAATTCAGCTTTTATGGTCATCACATTTGGATTCATTCAGATGAATTCCTGTTATTATCATCTTTGTTTTTGTCATTGCTTATACAGATTTTAATCCATTTGGAATTGGTTAATTAGTTTATTGAGATTTTTATTTGTATCTAAGAGAATTGCTACACACTGTGCAGCCAACAAATTGCGTTCACACGAGAATAGTTACAAATGGTTTCAAATTCTTGGAACCTAGATATATGTCTACTGTAGGCTCCAGAGCCTTTAGATATTCGGTCCCGAGACTATGCAATAATCTCCCACGAGACATCCGAATGATTGAAGATATTAAGGCGTTCAAGAGGACACTAAAGACTTTCTTATTTTGCGAGTGCTTAGATGGTGATGATTTAACAGTAACCGAGCAGTACAAGATGTGAAAAGTTGAATGCTTTCGAACGAACATGATAAGATGACTGTGGAGGTCCTGTAGAGAGGGTTCCCCTGCCGTAAAGGACCGGAAAACACCCCTTAAAGTAAAG
>NC_090737.1:10593155-10598155 GCF_036898095.1 Palaemon carinicauda
TATATATATATATATATATATATATATATATATATATATATATATATATATATATATAACATATAAATATATATATATATATATATATATATATATATATAAATATATATATATATATATATATATTTATATATATATATATATATATATATATATTTATATATATATATATATATATATATTTATATTATATATATATATATATATATATATATATATATATATATATATATATATATATATATATATATATATATATATATATATTTATGTATGTATGTATGTATGCATATACATACGCATATCTTTCAGGTCACGCTTAGTAGCATTGGCAGACAAATAACTACTCGGTTTCCCCCGTCCCTTTTTTTAGGGGGAGAGGGAGTGGTCGTATCCTTGTGAGAGGGGTTACCCCAAGATGTGCAATTGAAAACCACAATCTCCTACAAATTGCTGAAACTGCCGTGTTGTAGTTAGAAAAGGGGGGTGGCAGGCAGCGGGAAAGGTTAAATTTTTTATATGTTCGTGTATGCATATATCTATGTTGAGCCGTCATTTTTGACGTGTCGCGTGCACTAGTATTGAATATTAGGACCTTTTTTTTTAATGCAGTTTCATCATTTACCATTAGGCTTTTGGAGAACGTAGGTTGAATTAGAGTGAGTTTGGTACAGAAATGTCAGAAGGATGTTGAGCTTACATGATTAAAGACAAAAAATGATTGACACGTAATAAAAATCATTCACATTGTTTGAATCAGCATGAATAAAAAGTCTAGTAATGTTTTGTCATTATGATACCTGACCCAGTGTTGGTATATCAAAACTGATACGACTGAACTATCTATCCATCTATCGTTTACATAACAGCAAATGCAGCCATTTCTAGTCCACGCCGGAGAAAGGCCTCAGACATGTCTGTAGTCATGTCTCTGGTTTGTTAATTTTTATCACTACGCTGGTCACTGCAGATTGCTCACAGCAGTCCAACCTAGTATGGGTGTCCCTGACAAATACAGCTTTGATTATCATGGCGACACATAATCCCTTCCACCCCGTCAAGGTATTTGCGCTCAGAAAAGCTTATATATATATATATATATATATATATATATATATATATATATATATATATATATATATATATATATATATATATATATATATATATATATATATATATATATATATATAGTATAAGTAGGTTGATTTTGTTAATATTTCAGGAAGGAGTAAATCTCTAATACAGTAATTGATATATACAGTAGGTATGACAGCTATTATTCTGTTGGATTTACCCTGGAGCCACTTCCTATAGGGGAAACCTTTCAATTGCAAATTTATAAGAAAATAGAGTATGGAAGTTGCAACGTAAAGAAGTCTTTAATTTAATTAAAGATTAATGTCAAAATAGAGAATGATAATTGATAATCTGCGTTTTTGTATCTTAATATTTCTTTTTACCAACAATATATATTATGCTTATACTAACCAAGTTACCAAACACAGGATCTTGTTTGAATTTTTACTTCGTTGGCAAAAAATTTTGAAAATATTTCAACTTTCTCAGATTCCTTAAAGAACGCAATATCAAATCCCCCACTCACTCGGTTGACACATGAGTTACTGCTAAGGGGCCAACACCAACCGTATTGTGACAACTGTTTAGTACCTCTAACAGTAAGGCATTTGTTGACCGAATGCCCCAATTATAACAACTTGCGGAATAGATATTTGTTTGAGGCTCGAGGTGAGGGTGGCAGGTTCATCCTTGCCAAGATTCTTGGAAATGATGTGTCCTACCATGCAAGTGGCATTTTTAGATTTATTTCAGAAGCAGGTCTTCTGAAAAATATTTAACTTTTATGACATTCAATTTTTATGATTTTAATTGAATACTCTTTAATTTTTAATTTCATTTCTCTTTTTATTTTTGTATACATTAATTAAATGTTACCGGCGTCAATGACCTTAGATGTCAGGATGCCTGAAAACTTTCAATCATTCATTCTCTCTCTCTCTCTCTCTCTCTCCTCTCTCTCTCTCTCTCTCTCTCTCTCTCTCTCTCTCTCTCTCTCTCTCTCTCTCTCTCTCTCTCTCTTACAGCATTGACTCCATATTTATGCATCGCTAACAATACAAGGCCTGACCATGACCTGCTTTGAATACTAGATCGCAGACCCAGGTCACGTAAGGTCGATATGAGAACAAGGAAAGAAAGCGTACGTCGCTGCGTCCTTAAGATAATCTGGCGAACCGAGAGACTATCATCTTCCTTCTGTCTATTGTTATTATATAATATCACTTTTCTCATGACTTGATCGTTTTTTCCATCTTTACCCCGTTATATGTCATTTGAACATCTTTGTTTTTTAACTTATTCCTACTCTATTTGTTTGTCTGTGACTCTTTTGCTATATACATTTATCTCATATTGAAAGAAATGTTACATTATTTCTAAGGATTGAATATTATGATAGACATTTTAATAAAGATAATACAAGCGGGGCCAACATGAATGAAATAGGAGTCGAATGCCGGGAGTTGCTTGAATGCACATCGTCGTGGGGCAGCGAAGGCCAAGAGTGCTTATATTGTATTGTGCCGTGTCAGTCGAGGCTTCACTAATTGCAACAGATGGAACCTTATCTGTCAACACTTGATCGAGAGCGGCCATCAAGACCGATTGAAAATGCTGGAGTTGACCATAGATGATGCAGCAGTAGTCAATAAAACCGATTGCATCTCCACCATCACCTTAGAAATCGAAAGTTTTCAAAACAATTGCCTGACGTAGATTACGCAACTTGATTCTTTCTAGAGAATGAATATTTTGTCATGTCCCCATGTGACCCTTGGTTACGATCCATGGCATAAAAACCTGACATAGAGAAAGAAACTTGTTTATGAATAAATGATAAGTTTTGCTGTAATTATTGTTACTTGCTAAACTACAACCCCACTTGGAAAAGCAGAATGCTATAATTATGACCGATGGCTCCAACAGGGAAAATAGCCCAGTGAGGTAAGGGAATAAGGAAATAGATAGAAAAGTGATTAACAATTGATATAAAATATTTTCAGAACAGTAACATTAAAATATGTATTTCATATTTAATCTATAAAAACTTTAAAAAAAAAAAAACAAGAGGAAGAGAATATGATAGAATAGTGTGCCCAAGTGTACCCTCCAGTAAGAGAACTCTACCCCAATACATTGAAAGTCCATGGTGCAGAGGCTATGACACTACCCAAGACTAGAGAACAATGGTTTAATTTTGGAATTCAGATACTGATCATACAACTAATCTTATGCGTCCCCTTGAGTATAGAAATACGAACTTCATGATGAGTACGTACTTCTATGATGACACATTAGAGTCCTTTCAAAAATTTGGTAACAAAAGTGCTAGTATTGACCGCAGTATACAAGTCAGCAAACCAGCCAGACACTAATAAAATTGACAGAAAGTCATAATTCTAAATATCATCGAAGTAGAAGGCAACAAGGAATATTTTATTTTAATTGTTTATTACGTCTCGTGTAGTTTATTCATTTTCTGACTTCCTTTCCTCACTGGGCTATTTTTCCTCTTCAGAATCCATGGTCTTATAACATCCTGCTTTTCCAGGTAGGGTTGTATCCTAGCTAATAAAAAAAAATAACAATAATCATCATCATCATCATCATCAGGTCAGTTTCACAGACCATAGATTATGGGAAATGGCGAGACATTAACATTGAATATATATATATATTTTTTTTTGGCGAGTCGCCCAAGGAAACCAATTTAGATTGAAATAGAGGGAGTGGTCGTCTCCTTGTGAGAGGGGTTACCCCAAGATGTGCAATTGAAAACCACAATCTCCTACAAATTGCTGAAACTGCCGTGTTGTAGTTAGAAAAGGGGGGTGGCAGGCAGCGGGAAAGGTTAAATTTTTTATATGTTCGTGTATGCATATATCTATGTTGAGCCGTCATTTTTGACGTGTCGCGTGCACTAGTATTGAATATTAGGACCTTTTTTTTTAATGCAGTTTCATCATTTACCATTAGGCTTTTGGAGAACGTAGGTTGAATTAGAGTGAGTTTGGTACAGAAATGTCAGAAGGATGTTGAGCTTACATGATTAAAGACAAAAAATGATTGACACGTAATAAAAATCATTCACATTGTTTGAATCAGCATGAAGAAAAAGTCTAGTAACTGTATTGTCATTATAATACCTGAGCCAGTGTTGGTATATCAAAACTGATACGACTGAATTATCTATCCATCTATCGTTTATATATATATATATATATATATATATATATATATATATATATATATATATATATATATATATGTATATATATATGTATATATGTATATATATATATATATATATATATATATATGTATATATATGTGTATATATATATATATATATATATATATATATATATATATATATATATATATATATATATATATATATAAATAACAACAAATACAGCCATTTCTAGTCCACGCCGGACAAAGGCCTCAGACATGTCCGTAGTCATGTCTCTGGTTTGTTAATTTTCATCACTACGCTGGTCACTGTAGATTGCTCACAGCAGTCCAACCTAGTATGGGTGTCCCTGACTAATACAGCTTTGATTATCATGGCGACACATAATCCCTTTCACCACGTCAAGGTATCTGCGCTCAGAAAAGCTTATATATATATATATATATATATATATATATATATATATATATATATATATATATATATATATATATGTATATATATATATATATATATATATATATATATATATATATATATATATATATATATATTAATATATATATTATGAGTAGGTAGATTTTGTTAATATTTCAGGAAGGAGTAAATCTCTAATACACTAATTGATATATACAGTAGGTATGACAGCGATTATTCTGTTGGATTTACCCTGGAGCCACTTCCTATAGGGGAAACCTTTTAATTGCAAATTTATAAGAATATA
>NC_090737.1:10603155-10625655 GCF_036898095.1 Palaemon carinicauda
AGTGAAGAAAGCTCCAGGTGATAGGAGGATAGATATTTCCAACGTGCTAGAAATAGGAATGAATGGTGAGGGATTGTGATGCAGTTCCGATTGGTGCTGCTGCTTCTCCGGTCGCCCTTTTAACAAAATAGGTGACTGTTGAGGTAACGGCAGTAGGAGAGTCAGCATATGAAGCTTCATTTGTGGTGGATAAATGGCAAGGTGGGGGCTGAGGCACCCTAGCCGCATCAACCAAACTCAGCTGAATTCCTTGTCAGGCTAGGAGGAGCAGAGAGAACAAAAGTCTCCTGTTGTTGTTTTTTTTTATGTTGGTTACGCCCTAAAATGGGGAAGTACCTTGGTAGATAGATAGAATAATGATATGATTAATTAGGAACATAATGAAAATTATCATCATTAAAACAGTACATATAAAAAGTGATTTGATATTAAAACCTTACACTAATTAAACATTGCAAGTGTGACTCGTGAACTGTGCCCTTAGTCTCCTTCCAAATGCGATTCTGGTGTCACATCAAAGGATTAAGTGATCGTAAGTCCTCCGTGATCAGAAACTACAGAAAAGGACGCATAATAGGATTGGAAAGCTCAAGAGACCGATTGAGGGGATTAAATATTATATCCGACAGGAGAGAGGAGATTTATTTATACCTTCACTGATTTTGTCTTATTGGAGATCTTCTGGATATTGTACACTATATCTATCTATCTATCTATCTATCTATATATATATATATATATATATATATATATATATATATATATATAATGTATATTATATATATATATATATATATATATATAATGTATATTATATATATATATATATATATATATATATATATATATGTATGTATATATATATATATATATATATATATATATATATATATATATATATATATATATATATATATATATTTTGAGGGAGATTGTTGTTTCCGAATAGCTGCCACTTAGCGTGACCAAAAATAAATATATGTATATACTATATTTATATGTATATATATGTCTATATATATACATATATAATGTATATATCATCATCATCATCATCTATATCTATTGACGCAAAGAGCGTCGATTAGATTTTCCATTCATCATCTCCAACTTCACGCTTCATAGTCCTCAGCCATGTAGGCCTGGGTCTTCCAACTCTTCTAGTACGTTGTGGATGCCAGGTAATGTTTGGTGAACTAATTTCTCTTGGGCAGAGTGAAGTGCATGCCCAAAGCATCTCCATCTACCCTTCACCATGATAGCATGCAAGTAATCTCTCTTATAGTTTCATTTCTAATCTTGTCCTGTCATTTAATTCCCAATATTCTTCTGAGGGCTTTCTTTTTAAATCTACTAAATTAGCTGGAGGTTGTTTCATTGTCATACCATGATTCATGACCATACAGTAACACCAATCTCACTAAACATATATAGCCTGATTTTTAGTTGTAATTTCTGGTGATTTGGTTTCCAAATTTTTCTTAATCTAGCCTTTGTCTGATTGTTTTATTTCAGTCCCTCATTAAACTTTAAAGACCCTGTATTATATATGATAGTTCCTAAATATTTAAATGATTTTACCTCATTAATCCTTTCTCCTTCCAATAATATTTCATCTACCATTGCATATCCTGCTCTCCTCATATGTCTTTCTTCTATTTATGTTCAGCCTAACCTCGTTTGAATTTCATGCATTTTGGTAAGCAAGCATTTTCAAATCCTATGGTGTTTTGCTGATAAGGAGAGCGTCGTCAGCATACTCTCGGTCAGCTAATTTTCTATTACCAATACAGTCCAATTATTCTCCATCATCTCCAACTGTTCTACGCATTACAAAATCCATGAGGTTGATAAACAACATAGGTGATATCACCTTCCCTTGGCGCTATTCACTGGAAATTCATTTGATAGGACTCCACTAACATTAACCTTGGACTTGCTATATTCATGAACTGATTTTATCAGTCAAATTTATATATTTAAGAGGAACTCCATAATAATGTAGGCCTATCCACAAAATTGGCCGGTGCACACTATCAAAGGCTTTTTCATTTTCCACAAATGCCATCAAAAGGCGATTTCTATATTTTACGTATCGTTGTACGTCTCAAAGTGAAAATTTGGTCAGTACAACATCTTCCTTTTCTAAATCCTGCTTGTTCATCTCACAGCTTTTAATCAATCTTTCTCCCTAGTCTCTTTGGAATAAGTATACTACATATTTTCATTACAACTGACGTAAGTGTGATGCCTTTGTAATTATTGCAATCAGCCAGGTCTCCCATTTTAGCTAATTACACCAACACTCCTAGCTCCCATTCATCAGGCTTTGTTCACGCCACATTCTATAAAATAATCTCGTAAGAAATGGGGTGGGGGGTGGGGGGGGGGGCACTTCATTTTAAGCAAATATCATCTCTCCAGTTACTCCATTGCAACCAGGGGCTCTCCATCTGAGTTTTTTAATGATAGATGTATTCATTCATGGTCGCATCAAGGTCTTCATTAGCTTCAACGAAGACATATGAGTATTCATATATATATATATATATATATATATATATATATATATATATATATATATATATATATATATATATATATATATATATATATATATATATACATGCATACATATATATCTATATATAGCCTATACTCACATATACACATACATACAAACAAATAAAGCCGTTTCTAGTCCACTGCAGGGCAAAGGTAAAAAACATTTCCTTATTCATAGGTGGGGGTTAGCCAGTTTTTATCAACATACTGGCCTATTATGGTTGGTGATGGTGGGACACTTTTCTGATCTCTCACAGAAAACCAACTTAGTATGGGTGGCCCTGACTTGTACAGTTTTGCTGATCATGACGATACATAAACCCTTTCACCAAGTTAAGTTATCCCACTCACAAAGGGATATATATATATATATATATATATATATATATATATATATATATATATATATATATATATATATATATATATATATATATATACACACACACACACACACACACACATATATATATATATATATATATATATATATATATATATATATATATATATATATATATACACACACACATACATATATAAATAAAAGGAATCATCAATACTGTACTGTATAACAAAGTTGAATTGTAGACATTACTGCCTTATCACTTTCATTAAACTTAACGTAATGGGCAACGTCCACCATAGAATAAATGTCCCATTTCCTTGTGTTCTCCCAACAACTCAATCAGTTTGCTTTTGTGTCTTAGACTTGTCGTTAACAGCATCACCCTGGATGATTGATCGATTTATTTGATACAACCTGGCGTTATAATGGCTATAATCCTCAATTCTAAGGAGTAATTTCTGATCGCCCATGCGTGTTTTCGTAACATGGTTTTGTAGCCAGGGATTTTAGCCTTCTGGAAGCGTTTTAATCGTTGAAGATGCTACCTGAAGAAAGAATGCCAGGAATTTGAACCTATTGGAAGTGTTTTAAACATTATAGAGGCTGTCTGACGATAAAACTCGGTTATTTTAGGTATTTGGTAGCGTTGTAAATGTTATAGAGGCTGTTTGACCAAAGATCCGGCAGTTATTTTATCCTTTTGGTAGTGTTGTCAACGTTGTACCATGAGGTGAGTAAAAAGTCGATGTTATTTCAACCGTTGCAGAATATGCGGGGAAGAATTTTGTGACTCCAGCTCGGAATACATATTTACGTCGAATTCAGGTATTCCACTGTATTAATGTTTATGCCGTCCTTGCAACTGGTATGTGCTCGAAATGTTTTTAAATGCGACTAACGAGAATCGAATTAAGTAGTCGTGTTCAGTGTAACGATTTCGGGTGAGATGATAGTAGTTTAGTTTTAACCCTGATTATTATTATTATTATTATTATTATTATTATTATTATTATTATTATTATTATTATTATTATTATTATTATTATAGAATTTAGTCGTAGTTGCTATTGTGAATGTTGATATTTAGTTATTGTTTATAAACCTCTATTAATTTCGTGCTATTTTTTTTTCACTTATTTTTATGATTTTATTGCTATAATTCCTATATCCCTAAAGTATATTATTATTATTATTATTATTATTATTATTATTATTATTATTATTATTATTATTATTATTATTATTATTATTATTTTATTATTATTATAATAGAATTTAGTGTCGTTACTGTTGTGAACGTTGATTTAGTTATTGTTTATAAACATCATTATTAATTTCGTGTAAATTTTTTCATTTATATAGGAACAGTAACAATATTAAAATTATTTTTCCCTATATGTCAGCCTGTTCAACATGAAAGAATATTTGCTACAAGTTTGAATTTTTCAAATTGTAAGCAATTATAAATTTAAAGTAAAATTAGGTCATGTTTAAGGGCGGTCTATTTCCTTTGAATACCCAATGATTAGACTTTTGGGCACATGTTTAAGGGCTATCTATTTCCTTCAGATGCCCAATACTTTGACTTTGGGGAACAAGTTTAAGAGCTATCTATTTCCTTTAAATGCCCAATACTGACTTTGGGGAACAAATTTAAGGGCTATTTATTTCCTTTAAATGCCCAATACTGACTTTGGGGAACAAATTTAAGGGCTATTTATTTCCTTTAAATGCCCAATACTTTGACTTTTGGGAACAAGTTTAATGGCTATTTATTTCCTTTAAATTTCTTATACTTTGACTTTTGGGGCACAAGTTTAAGGGCTATTTATTTTTTTAAATGTCCAATACTTTGACTTTTGGGCCACAAGTTAAAGGGCAATTTATTACCTTTAAATGCTCAATAGTTAGACGTAGGGCACAAGTTTAAGGACTATCTATTACCTTTAAATGACCAATACTAGACTTAGGGTGCACGTTTGAGGGCTATCTATTTCCTTTAAATAGCCAAATACTTTGACTTTGGGGCATAAGTTTAGGGGTTATCTATTTCCTTTAAATACCCAATTACTTTGACTTTGGGGCACAAGTTTAGGTCTGTCTATTTCCTTTAAACGCCCAAATACTTTGACGTTTAAGGGCTATTTATTTCCTTTAAATGTCCAATACTTTGACTTTGGGGCACAAGTTTAAGGCTGCCTATTTTATTTAAATATCCAAATACTTTGACTTTTGGGCCACAAGTTTAAAGGCTATTTATTTCGTTTAAATGTCCAATACTTTCACGTTTTGACTACAAGTTTAAGGGCTATTTATTACCTTTAAATACCCAATACTTAGACGTAGGGCACAAGTTAAAGGGCTATCTATTACCTTTAAATGGCCAATACGTAGACGTAGGGCACTAGTTTAACGGCTATCTTTTACCTTTAAATACCTAATACCTTGACTTTTGGGTATCATTATTGCCTATCGTCGTTTATACCTTGATCTCAGGCTCAGCCTGCCTCTTTCATCTGGATTCAGGCATGAATCGATAAACTCTCGTGATAAAGACTGTAATAGTAAATATAAAATAGACGAGTCTAAAAATACTTTTGAAATAAAGTTCGTGATAAAGACCTCAACAGTAAATATAAAAACAGAGTCCAAATATACTGCCGAAAAAGTTTTCTTAAATGAATGGGTTTCATGAATAAAAAGGGGTTATGAATAGGCACATAAATGTGATAGCATTGCAGTACTGTTGGCTGACGGTTGATTCATCGCTCTCCAATGATGATAGATTAAACAACGTTAGGGGGAGTTAATGTGTGGTTTTATAAACATACACGCACACGGTAGTTATTTTCTTGAATTATGTTTAAAGAAATTCTCTCTCTCTCTCTCTCTCTCTCTCTCTCTCTCTCTCTCTCTCTCTCTAACCCGATGGGCATTCGGATACATCTGTTGCTGAAATGTTTGTTAGTAAATGATATCTCGATCGCACTGAAACAATATATATATATATATATATATATATATATATATATATATATATATATATATATATATATATATATATATATATATATATATATATATATATATATATATATATATATATATATATATATATGTATGTATACAGTATATATTTATTTATATATAAATATATATATACACACACACACACACACACACACACACATATATATATATATATATATATATATATATATATATATATATATATATATATATATATAGATGTATAGAAAGCTAGATAAATATGTATGTATACATGAACATATATCACAAGCGCACGTGATTTTAATTAATGTAAATATCACCCACGAATGGCATTTAATACCGAATTCTATCTTAGGAATATATATCCACTTGGAATTCATTTTATGGTAACAGCTTCTGGCCGGGTGGGGATTCGAACCACCACCTGTACGGCTGGAAACCATGCTGGCAGGGACCCTACCGACTGAGCTATCAAGAGAGACTATGTATACATATACACGCATACATACCTGTATATGTTCGCATATGTATGTATGTACACACATAATATATATATATATATATATATATATATATATATATATATATATATATATATATACATATACATATATATATATATATATATATATATATATATATATATATATATATATATATATATATATATATATATACCTTTTTTAAAGTGAAGCAATCTTGACGCTTTTAAAATACAAAGTTTGTTTTCATGACCTTGCAAGAGAAGATGATGGCATGAAAAGACAAGTGCCAATAGATGTTTATGTTAAGTCAACCGAGAAGGACCAAAACATCTTTTTCTTGAAAAGAGAGAATATTGAAAGCACATATTGAAGGGATTGAATATCTACGAAAAAGTGACATTGACAGGTAATCAAAGGGATTGAAAAGAAAAAAAAGAAAGCAAGAAAAATAAGCAGTGAGATTGGTAGAAATTGAAGAAAATCCATTATTTCCTAAAAGTCAGCCGAACGAAATCTTCTCTTCGACTTCAATCCTTGTGTCAATCAGGTTTTTTTTCACTCGCATTTCCAGCACTGTGTCCGTTTATCTCTTTTTCTTGTTTGCTTTTGGTCGGAGCAGAGAGACATTCTTGTCTTTAGAAACTGATGAAAAGTTGGATAAAACGCACCGTTTTACAATGCCTGAAGAGTTTGTGGTCTCCTTGGAACGTTACTGTGGATTGTGGAGATCTGAATTGTATAGTTATTCAAGTCTGAATGATTTTATATTTGCAGTTTCTTATTAAATTGACATAGTGCATTTGCAGTCACACAGTGACTGATAAGCGAGAACTGCAAGCGTTATTTATATTGCTTAGAATTTATGTTCATTTATCCAATCTCTCAGAAGAAGTAAAAAACAACCTAACTAATTCATTCATTAATCTCTTTACATATGCTTTTTCGGGTGTTATAAGTCTGTTATGTGTGAACGGGCTGTGTTATTGTTTTGCATTGAATGATAAATGCATACGAGAACACGTTACCTAATACAACCTACAAACATGTATATAAAGACAAACATGTTTATATTTATACACAATATATAATATAGTGTTTATATTATTATGTAATTAGGGCTATATATGTAGTGTATGTGAGAGAGAGAGAGAGAGAGAGAGAGAGAGAGAGAGAGAGAGAGAGAGAGAGAGAGAGAGAGAGAGAGAGAGAGAGGAATAAATAAATATTCTCCATCATTGAAAATATTCTATTTCTATTTACATCATTTATACAATTTTCCCTAAGTGATAGACATTAAGTAACTCTCCATACAATTCAGGTCTTGTTACACGGTCTGGTAATGAACGTCAGAAAATGATTTCGAGAAATGGACAAAGGAAAACCTTAAGAAAAGTGAATCTGCTTCTCATTTAGAAGACAAATCCTTTCGTCAATATTAATAGAAAACCTCGGAATGGGAGAGGTTTAAGTTTAGTGTTAGGATGATTAAGGAGTGACCAGTCCCAAATGATAGTTTTTCCTTCCGTTATAACGTTTTGTTAGTTGTTGTTATTACATAAATTTCAAGGGGTGGTAATAATAATAGTGATAATGCTAATTACTTTAAAATTTTAGGTGAAATGAGAATCGAGTGACAAAGTCTAAGAAAATGGTAACAAAAAAAATAAAAAATCCGAATCGTAAATAAATTTAGAAAATCATAAAATGAGGGGCTGCAATAAGTAGAATCTGCTAGCAAAAATGTTTTGCGAGCATTTGTAAATTAATGTGTTTACCAAGACTAATAATATTTTAGGAACATTTACAAATTAATGCCGTTACCAAGCAATATTTAGATCCTTTTATAATTTACTTGCTTATGGAGATTTGGCAACTTTACTGTATGCACTTAATAAAACTTTACAAGTGAATAGCAAGTCCGTTTTAGAAAATCTTTGCAAAAAAAAAAAAATTGTTTTCATCACTTTCCTTGTAGATAATAAATGTTAATCCTGAACGTATCATGGAAGCTACCCTTTTCTGACGGGTACTAGAATTTCCCCTATGAAAAATTTCCCCTTTATTTGAGTAGTTCACTAAGACTACAAAATCCTGAACTTATCGCTCCGAATGACTGTTATAATAATCTTACCTTTTGAATAGAATTAAAACTGGGAGAATTGAGTTCTCGTTGTTTCTTGTTTCTCGTGGCTACGTCGTTAGTGTGATGGAAAGACCTACCGTACAACCGTCGGAGTTTGCTTTTTTTCTGTGGGATTTTGGGGTATTATTATTATTATTATTATTATTATTATTGTTGTTGTTGTTGTTGTTTCTCGTAGCTATACCGGTACTATGGTGGAATGACTTACCATACAACCATTGGAGTTTGCTTTTTTTCTGTGAATTAGGGATTATTATTATTATTATTATTATTATTATTATTATTATTATTATTATTATTATTATTATTATTATTATGTTTCAATCATAGCTTACAGTAGATAAAAAATAACACTGACAATTACAATAAAACTTCATTCATTTGTTGCGAATGGTAGTGGGTCTCAATGAGACTTAAAAGACCATAAGATCCAAGAGTAGAATATAAAGAAGAAAAAAAAAGAACTATAAAACTGTTAATGAATTCCCCTTGTTTAGAATTGTAAATAAAATAGCAGTTAAAAGCCATGCTGTGTTTTACGGACACAGTCATAATTGGGTAGGGACAACAAGCAGCCTAAAACAACAAAAGCAATCTTTACCAAGTAAACAAACCCGGATGTGAATAGCTTATTAGCGTTTCTAAAGTTAACAATAAATATCAAGTCTTCTTTCCTCTCTCTCTTTAGTTATAGTAAACTTTTCTAACCGGACGTCGAGATGAAGGCATTGTTTTCACGCTTTCCCAAGAGTGGTTTTTGATGCTCTCAAGTTTAAGAAAGTCTGTAACAACACTAAATTTTCAAAAACACTGAAGTCTATTCCTATATGCTGTAACAATGAGCTTATTGCCAGAAGATCCTGGTTCTAATTTCGGTTAAAGCAGACCGATCTAGGTATGTTTCGTTAAACCCATTTTCCCCATGCTAATCTAGTACGGAATTCGGTTCGGGTTAGTTACTATACTGTGGTAAGTTACACTTTAAAGGGATAGGCCAAGGAACTCCTGAAATTTACTCTCGACCCATCTCATCTAAAGGGGAAACTTTCCATGATATATATTTCTCCATCCCGTGTGGGGACACCGTAACGTGGTTAAATGGTTTATGTATCTTCGTCATAATCAGCATATATATATATATATATATATATATATTATATATATATATATATATATTATATATATATATATATATATATATATATATATATATCCATCCATATACCAAGGCACTTCCCCCAATTTTGGGGGGTAGCCGACACCAACAATGAAACAAAACAAAAAGGGGACCTCTACTCTCTATGTTCCTTCAGCCTAATCAGGGACTCAACCGAGTTCAGCTGGTACTGCTAGGGTGCCACAGCCCAACCTCCCACATTTCCACCACAGATGAAGCTTCATAATGATGACTCCCCTACTGCTGCTACCTCCGCGGTCATCTAAGGCACCGGAGGAAGCAGCAGGGCCTACTGGAACTGCGTCACAATCGCTCGCCATCCATTCCTATTTCTAGCACGCTCTCTTTCCTCTCTCACTTCTAACCTCCTATCACCCAGAGCTTTCTTCACACCATCCATCCACCCAAACCTTGGCCTTCCTCTTGTACTTCTCCCATCAACTCTTGCATTCATCACCTTCTTTAGCAGACAACCATTTTCCATTCTCTCAACATGGCCAAACCACCTCAACACATTCATATCCACTCTAGCCGCTAACTCATTTCTTACACCCGTTCTCTCCCTCACCACTTCGCTCCTAACCCTATCTACTCGAGATACACCAGCCATACTCCTTAGACACTTCATCTCAAACACATTCAATTTCTGTCTCTCTATCACTTTCATTCCCCACAACTCCGATCCATACATCACAGTTGGTACAATCACTTTCTCATATAGTACTCTCTTTACATTCATGCCCAACCCTCTATTTTTTACTACTCCCTTAACTGCCCCCAACACTTTGCATATATATATATATATATATATATATATATGTGTGTGTGTGTGTGTGTGTGTGTGTGCATGTGCGTGCGTGTTCGTATATACTGATTAAGATACACTTTGGCGTTGTAATGCTAAAATTCTTTACCATTTTGATTTTCTGCAACTACTTGCGGTGTGATGTTGGAAGCCTCACGCACTGATACCTGGGATGTTGGATGGACTTATTTACCTGAGGTGTTTGTTTTTCCTGGTCCTGGTGGTCGTCCATCCTAGTATTAACCAGACTCAACGTTGTTTCTATCTTGTGAATGGGACAACCGGTAATACCCTAAAGGTTTTACCGTATTGATGAATCGTATGTTAGAACACTTGAAGATAGTTTTACAGGAAGTACAGCAATCCTAAAACTACATAAAGATAGAACATTCCGATTGGGAAGGGAGTTAGGCAGGGAGACTCCATCTCTCCTAAATAATTCACAGCATGCCTAGAAAATGTTTGTAAGTATTTAATAGGGGAAATGTGGGAATAAACATTAATGGGGAATACCTTAACAATTTCAGATTGACAGATGGTATAGTTGTGTTTTGTGGATCATGGGAGTACTTGCAAAAGATGATAGCAGGTTTGAATACAGAAAGCAGAAATGTAGGACTGAAAATCAATATGAGTAAAACTAAGATAATATTCAATGAAAATGAAGATAGACAACGAATAATGGTTATGGACGAATCTCTGGAGATTGTTAATGAATATAGATACATAGGACAGGGAGTAAATGTTTCCCCAGGACACGAGACCGAAATTAAAAGAAGGATAAGCACAGTATGAAGATCATTTCGTAAAAAAAAAAAAAAAATGTAAAATGTCACTTTCTTTAAAAAGAAAAGTATGTAACGAGATGGTCCTATTAGTATTAACATATGCATCAGAAACTTTGAGACTTACTAAAGCCTTAGAACATGAGCTAGTTACAACTCAAAGAGCTAGGGAAATAATAATGATTAGAATACAAATAAGAGACAGAAAAGAGTAACATGGATACGAGAACAGATTAAAGTAGAGGATATATATTCTAACATGTTAGAATAGGGAATGGACAGAGACAGGACGTATAGTGAGAATGAAAGATAATAGAGGGAAATTAAGAGTAACATTATTGGTCCATGGGGATTACAGACGAAGTGGGGTAAGGAAAAGAGGACGATAGATTGACAGATAAGAAAGTTTGAGGGTGTGGAATTGCATAGAAAGACCCTAAACAGACTTAGGTGGAAAGACATTTCTGAGGCCTTTGTTCTGCAGTGGACTAGTAATGGGTGATGATGATGATGATATATGTATATATATATATATATATATATGTATTTATATATATATATATATATATGTATGTATATATATATATATATATATATATATGTATTTATATATCACATCATCAGCCATAAGTGTTATTCCTATCATTATTCTTTCCCTAGCTCTTTGAGTTGTAACTAGCTTATGCTCTAAGCCCTAAGGCTTTAGTACGTCTCCAAGTTTCCAACGAATGAGTTAATACTGGTAGGACCGTCTGATTAAATACTATTCTTTTTAGGGAAAATGTGATTTTACTTTTCATAATCTAATTTGGTTTACGAAAAGATCTCCCTCCCATTCTTAACCCTTTTAATTTTGATCGGATGTCCTTTGGGAAACACTTACTCTCTGTCCTAAGCATTTATGTTCGTTAACAATATCTAGAGGTTCGTTCATAACCATTATACGTTGTCTCTGTATTTTCATTGAACATCTTAGTTTTACTCTTATTTATTTTCAGTCTTAAATTTCTGCTTTCTCTATTCTAAGCTTCTATCATCTTTTGCAATGCCTCCCATTATTGAGAACTATGTCATCTGCGAATTGTAAGTTGTTGAAATATTCTCTATTAATGATAATTCATATATTTTCCCAATCCAAATTCTTATAAGATTCTAGGCACACTGTGAATTATTTAGGAGAGATGGAGTCTCCCTGCCTAACTCCTTTCTCAATCAGAATTTTCTTACTATCTTTATGTAATTTTTAGGATTAATGTACTTCCTGTACAGATATCTTCAAGTTTTCTAACATATAATCCATCTTTTCCTTGTCTCTGAAGAGCTTTCATTACTACTGAATTAAAAGCTTTCTCATCATCTATAAATGACATATATAGGGGTTTTTCGTGATTCTGTTTATTTTTCCATCAGCTGGTCAGTTACATGGATATTGTCAGTTGTTGAATACTTGCTTCTAAATCCTGTCTGCTCTCTTGGTTGATTAAAGCGTAGGTGTTTTCTCTTCAGCCTAATATGATCTTTGTAAATATATTTATATATATTTATATTACTGAGAGTAAACTTATTGAGCGATAATTTTTCAGGTCTTTTATGTCTCCCTATTTGTGAATTAGTACGATAATTGTTTTTCCAAACTGATGTTATATATACAGTATATATATACACACACATATATATATATATATATATATAAATATATATATATACACACATATATATATATACTTATATATATATACGCATTATATATATATATATATATACGCATTATATATATACGCATTATATATATATATATCTATATATATATGTATATATACGCATATATATATATATATACACACATATATATATATATATATATACACGCACACACACACACACACACATATATATATATATATATATATGCGTATATATGCGCATGCATATTGTTGTTTCCTATATATGGCATCCTTTTATATATTTCCAAGTCATCTATTAATTTTCAATTGTTCTCATTTTACTTCACGGCATTACAATTTACACGTCAAATCCCCTCAGGCTTATTCCGTGAGAATATGTGAATAATAAAATCCAAGACGGTTTTCTTTAGCCTCTCATGACACTTCTACAGAGGGACCCCTCACCTCCCGTCCCCCACTCTTACCCATCATCTCCCCCACTTGAGGACACTGAGGCAGCACCGAGGATCCTCTGACAAGAGACTTGACTTAATTGTTATTTTTCCCAGAGGTAGGCGATGAGAGACCTAATTCCGTTAGGGCTCCTCTTCTAGGCTCGCCTTTTTCTTCTCGTCTTTTTTTCTCTTTTTTTTTCTTTTTCTTTTTTTTTTCAGCTGTCTGTCAGTGGGTATATTTGGCTTCTTTATTCACGTCAGATTTTTTTTCAAGTGTAACTTCATTTTCTTTCGTTCTCCGTTTTAGGTTGTGGTTCTGTAAATTACATTTTATATATAATTATATATAAATATATTCTATATTTTATATTTATAATTTAAAAAATCACAACCTAAAAAATTTAACTTGAAAAAATATTTTGTTTAGTTAGTAGTTGTGTGAATTATATTTTCTATTTTTTTTAATCAGCTGTGTTGTTTAGCTCATATCTCCATTTAGGTTTCCTTCTTAAAATGGAAATGTATTTCTTTTCTGGGTATTTTTTTCATATATGATATATACAGTATATACAGTATATATCTATATCTATATATATATATATATATATATATATAGGCTATGTATGTATATATATACATACATATATATATGTGTGTATATATATATGTGTGTGTGTATATATGTATATATACAGTATATGTGTATATATATGTATATATAGATAGGATTTTCAAACAGGAAAAATATTTTTATTTATCATTTTTATGGTGCTGGAATATATACAAATCGAAGTGTCAAACTTAATTTACTGGTTATTAGAATATATTTTATCTCTAAAGTTTTCTTCTTTTAAGATTAATGTTATTTTCATTGTTTACTTCACAACAGCACCGCCAGCGGTAAGATGGTGGTATAGACGACAAATTAGAATATATCCACAGAAACTCTATTAACTTTCTTAAATACAGTTCGGGAGACGTATTTTAACAGAATAAACTTTAAACGATAATAATGATTATTATCATTATTATTATCATTGGTAACATATTTCGGACACATAATAACGTTTATTATCATTTCCTTTTTTTTTCTTTATATATTCTAGATATGCAATTATAGTAAATTGATCTTGCGCAAATTAAGTGAAACTTGGTTATCTTGGTTAGGTCCTCTTCTACTCGACTGGGCTCTCCTAGTTAGTGAGAGAGAGAGAGAGAGAGAGAGAGAGAGAGAGAGAGAGAGCTCTGTCTATCAGCTTTAAACATTTTATGAAGTAATTATTTATGATTGTAATACTGTCTATATTGTTTACATTCTTATGTAAAAATGAATGATGAGAGTTGATTCATTCTGTCCTAAAGATAGAACCTAGTCTTATTTATTGTTATTTATCAATTTGAAAAAGCAAACGCTTATCTTTTATTTGAATAATGATGAAATAAGTAACTGAATATTTAAATAATTGTGTCATTGCTTTAATATAAGCCTAAACAAGATATTCATAGAAAAATTTGGTCACAATCTGACGGAAATAATTTTAAAGGGGAAATCCATTAAATCTCTCTCTCTCTCTCTCTCTCTCTCTCTCTCTCTCTCTCTCTCTCTCCTTTCTGTGCTCAATCATATTATTTAGAAAAGCTATCTTTTTTTATTATTGTTTTTAGCCTAAAGCAAACATTTTCACCCCTCCATTTCCCAATCGTAGAAAAGCATATTAAAATATTTTTCAGATAAAACTCTTTATCTACTCTTTACAAATTCCAGAAAAAAATGAAATATATGATTCTTCTGAATGTTTCCTGCCACTTCGATTTCCAAATCCTTGTGGTATAATTTGCAAAATATAAATATACAATAAGCTCTTCGTGCAGTTATCTAGAAAAAAAAGAGAATGTTAGGCCCAGTGCAGCATCCGAGCATGAGAGAAAAACAGAGAAGAGAATCCATTAATACAAGCAAATCATCAATATCGGATTCTGATATTTTGGTCTACTTTCTCTGAGCGGTAATGGATATATGTTGAAGGGCAAAAATCAGCAAAATTTCTTTCTTGCTTTTTATATATTTTTTTTACTATGCTAAAGGTCAGACTGATAATGCTCAAGTTAAAGTATAATCTCTCTCTCTCTCTCTCTCTCTCTCTCTCTCTCTCTCATTTCATTGCATACTGATATTCTTTTTCGGTTATTTTTTATTATATAATGTTGATAATGTAAAGATTATTGTGATTTTTTCTCTTTCATAATCTGAACGAAATCAATTTTTGAAATTGTGAACCTACCTCTCCCCATCCTTTATATATATATATATATATATATGCTAAGTGATTTGTCTGTTTCTGTTCCTTATGTACCTTTTTTGAGAGAGTTCCTGTCCATTTTGTGTCGCATTGTAACACCTGTCTTATCACCACTTCCCATATTCATTCTGGAATTCTCATGTTTTAGAATACTCTTCTGCTTTTGGTCAGTTGTTATTTTTCAACATTTAAAAGCTTGATCTATGACCCCGTTATGAGTTTACGCTAAATAATTACATTATGATGGTCATTCCGTCGGGCTCTCCATTATGAAACGTGCATTCATTACATGTGCGGGTGTGGCATTTTATTTTTATCTGAATGTATACTGGTGTACATACCTTCAACTTGTTGCTATTTTGGGAATAGTAGAAACAGAGGCTAATAAATTTAACTCAAAACAAGTGAGAAAAAGCTTCCTTAAATTCCTTGAATCTGTGCTTACAAGCCCATTCCTTTTCAAGATTCCTTTCTAAAAGGAAAGTTCCGATACCTTGGGAAAAAAAAAAAAAAACTAACTTTTTGTCATATGAGTAAGACTTTGAGCCCTTCAATTGTTATCCCCAAAAGTGAATGGGTAAGATTGTGAGGAGCGATCCTTAAATCAAACGTATTTGAAAAATAACTGACAAGGAGAGTGAACCAAATTGTAATAAACGAGTATACGTTGCTCTCTTTAAAGTTTTTATATCTGCCGTTTGTTTATAGAAACGAATCGTCTCCCTTCTGTTTTAATGGTTGGCAAGGTGCTAGGAGTTATTGGGTCCTTTGACTGGCCAGACAATACTTCTTTGGATCCTCTCTGGTTACGGTTTACTTTCCCTTTGCCTATACCATACACCGAATAGTCTGGCCTATTCTTTAAAGATCTCCTGTGTCTTCATACACCTGACAACACTGAGATTACCAAACAATTCTCCTTCACCCAAAGGGTTAACTACTGCACTGTAATTGTTCAGTGGCTACTTTCCTCTTGGTAAGGGTAGAAGAGACTCTTCAGCTATGGTAAGGAGTTTTTCTAGGTAGGAGGACAATCAAAATCAAACCATTGTTTTCTAGTCTTGGGTAGTGCCATAGCCTTTGTACCATGGGCTTCCATTGTCTTGGGTTAGAGATATCTTGCTTGAGGCTACACTCAGGCACGCTGTTCTATCTTATTTCTCATCCTTTTGTTTGCTTTTAGCTTTTTATATTTTATATATAATAGATGTAATTTGTTCTTAAAATATTTTATTTTGATTGTTTATTACTTCTCCTCTTGTAGTTTGTTCATTTCTTTATTTCTTTCCCGCACTGGGCTATTTTTCCCTGTTGCAGCCCTTGGGCTTATAGCATCTTGCTTTTCCAACTAGGGTTATAGCTTGACTTGTAATAATAATAGTAATGATAATAATCTGCCGGCTGCATCCCTTGCATCACGGAGTGAATGATTACTTTAGTTCTCCAACCACCACTCTACGAAAGGTAAGGTTATGCCTACCCTTCCCCCGGCATGGACTAGATGCTAGTAGCTATTGACATCGACGGCTTTCAACATTTCATCAAAGTAATCATACAGAAATGTCAAATGTAAAAATAGATATCTTCAGATCCAAAGCGAGGTCGTCAGCTCCCTTTTTTATTTAAATTTTAAGATCGGAGAGATGGGAAATGTAATGATAAATATCCCATTAGTCATTTTAACTTTAATATTCTGCAGGCTGTATGCGATCTTCCAGCTGTCTGCCTGAAGGGAAAACATCGTGCATTAATAAATAGTTCACAATTAGTGAGATTTATGGGAGTTTTCTACCTACATCTCTAATGAACGCCCTACTCCTCTTCCCAGTCTCCTAGTGACCCCTCTCTCGGGTACCCCACCCCTCAAGTATAAAGGTCATTGAAATATTTCGAAGTACCTTTGAGATATCTCCCTTGCTTTAGGCGAGAACGATTTTCACAAACTCTGCTTTTAGATATCAGATTTATTCCATTCTTTAGAAGCTATAGGTACTGTATAGAATATTTTATGATTATTATATGGTGAGTCTCTCTCTCTCTCTCTCTCTCTCTCTCTCTCTCTCTCTCTCATTTTATGATTATTATATGGTGAGTATTTTCTCTTACATTTTGTGATTATTACATAGGGAGGTCTCTCTCTCTCTCTCTCTCTCTCTCTCTCTCTCTCTCTCTCATTTTATGATTATCATATGGTGAGTATTTTCTCTTACATTTTGTGATTATTACATAGGGAGGTCTCTCTCTCTCTCTCTCTCTCTCTCTCTCTCTCTCTCTCTCTCTCTCTCATTTTATGATTATTACATGGTGAGTTTTTTCTCTTACTTTTTTTATAGGGAGGGCTCTCTCTCTCTCTCTCTCTCTCTCTCTCTCTCTCTCTCTCTCATTTTATGATTATTACATGGTGAGTTTTTTCTCTTACTTTTTATATAGGGAGGGCTCTCTCTCTCTCTCTCTCTCTCTCTCTCTCTCTCTCATTTTATGATTATTATATGGTGAGTTTTTTCTCTTACTATTTATATAGGGAGGGCGCTCTCTCTCTCTCTCTCTCTCTCTCTCTCTCTCTCTCTCTCATTTTATGATTATTATATGGTGATTTTCTCTTACTTTTTATATAGGGAGGGCTCTCTCTCTCTCTCTCTCTCTCTCTCTCTCTCTCTCTCTCTGTAATACAATTACTTCAGTCGACACCCTACCTCCCTAATGGGCTATATATTTTGCTTCTTCCAACTAATTTGATAATCTCATGGGTTCTATATTTTACCTATACGCTTTTTTCCATTAGTAGGTTTGGTCCAGGTATCCAAGTTTTCCGGTTCACAAGAAGACTTGTGGAATGAGGTAGCGAAGCGTCTAGTTGATTAATATAGCCTGTAGGTGTACAGAGGCAGAATTTTATTTTTTTTTTCTTTTTTTTTCTTTTAATCGGGTTCGGGTCATTTCCCCTCCGTGGGAGCGAACTAAGGCTGTGTGGGGCGAGGTATGGATATTTGAATGATTAGGAACATACAGACAACTCCAAGGTTTACCCACGCCAATGGCAATACGTATTTTGTATCGTTGGATTTTTCATCAGCGTTTATAAGCAATGAAAGTCACCCATTAAGTAAGACAGGTTGTCGTTAACATATAGCTCCAGTTATAAATATAATCTTATTTCAATATTATCAACAAAATTTTCCCCATCTATTTATTTAAAACATTTAAAACGCTTCCAGAAAACTGAAATTACTGCCAGATCTTTGCTCAGACAGTATCTATAACGTTTGAAACGCTTCCTGAAGACTAAAATTGCTGCCAAATATTCGCTCAGACAGCAACTATAACGTTTAAAACGCTTTTGGAAGACTAAGATTACTGCCTGATCTTTGCTCAGACTGCATCAATAACGTTTAAAACACTTCAAGAAATTTCTATTGCAGCTTCTTCCCCCAATCCCACCAGATTGGTATCTCGTCACCACACCCATCCAACTGATCCGCTGACTCCCAGCACTCCTCATTCCCCTCACTGGCATGTTCTTAGTTCTCTTGATTGGCTCCACCTCCTCTCTCCTTATTACTTGACCATCCATATTACCTCAGACGAACTTCCAAAATCATTCGTATTTGCATTACATATACCACACATTCTTCTTACATCTTGGCTCTCCCTCCTTTTCAGTAGTGACATTCCAGCAATCTATCTCACCATCCTCATCTCGGTTCTCTACAAAAGTCCCTCTTCATTTCTCTCAAGTACCCAAGTTTCTGTCCCATGTATAGTGTGGACCTGATAACTCTAAAAATCTTTATTTTCAGCCTTAAGGGCATTTCTGTCAAAAATAACTCCATTGTCATTCCATATTATGTATACATGTGAATATATATCCATCTTTCTATATATATATATATATATATATATATATATATATATATATATATATATATATATATATATATATTTATATTTCTATACATGAATATATATGTGTGTGTGTATTCACGATCTTAGGACGTGGCTTAGAAAGGTGTCCCTTGTTACACCCGATATCTTACACGGAAATGCCCAAAGGGTTCTTGCAGCTTTATTTCAACCCCTTAACTTTTCTTTTAATATTTAGTATCTCAAATTACTTTTCAACTCTTCTTTTTTAACTTTACCTTGTTCCTACTTTCATTACTCCACCAAGAACAGCTTATTTAGGTCCATTTTATGATTTTCAAATCAGTGTTATTAGCTTGATTAACCTAATTTGTTTTGGTATTGACATCTCTTGCCCTTCATATGATAGTGAGAAGCGAATAGATTGAACGCTTTTATTTGTGAATATTTATTTATATGGAGGCTAAACATATTCAAATACTTATTAACTAAAGAAGTATTTGAATATGTTTAGCTTACATATATTAACATAATTTGTTTTAGTATTGACATCTTGTGCCCTTCATGTGATATAAGCGATTAGATTGAACTCTGTTATTTGTGAATATTTATTGATATATGTAAGCTAAACATATTCACATACCTCTTCAATTGATATATCCTACGCTTAGATTAATAACAGAAAATTCCTAAAACATGAAAGAAATACTTTTAGAGAAAATCCCAAGTGTCCCTTATGACAAACGTGTAACAATTCAGTGGTGGCGGAAAAGGGACATTCTCCTTGGCATATTCTAAAATCTTATATTTTCTCATATTCAAAGAGAAATAGAAACAATATAGTGGAGACCTGGCTCTGAATGCCTTATGAGATGGTAGAGATTCATGTATTTTTTTATTCATTAATGTAACTCGTAGCATTCTGAACATTTCCGAGTCGAGTTAAGGAAGGTGATCTGGATTGTGAGTTTTTTTATATATACATACATTCATATGTGTGTATATATATATATATATATATATATATATATATATATATATATATATATATATATATATATGTGTGTGTGTGTGTGTGTGTGTGTTTGTGTGTGTATATACAGAGAGAGAGAGAGAGAGAGAGAGAGAGAGAGAGAGAGAGAGAGAGAGAGAGAGAGAGAGAGAGAGAGAGAGAGAGAGAGAGAGAGAGAGAGAGAATCTCAATTATTCATTAGTCTGTTTTCATATTCTTAGTCTTTTTACTTCTATATTCTCTCTTCAATATTCTCCTGTCTCTTTATAATTATCTGTTTTCACATTCTTAGGCTTTTTACTTCTAAATTATCTATTCAGTTTTCTTCTGTCTCTTTAGAATGGTCTGTTTTCGTGTTCTTAACCCTTGTACTTCTAGACTATCCATTCAGTTTTCTTCTGTCTCTTTAGAATGGTCTGTTTTCGTGTTCTTAACCCTTGTACTTCTAGACTATCTATTCAGTTTTCTTCTGTCTCTTTAGAATGGTCTGTTTTCGTGTTCTTAACCCTTGTACTTCTAGACTATCTATTCAGTTTTCTTCTGTCTCTTTAGAATGGTCTGTTTTCGTGTTCTTAACCCTTGTACTTCTAGACTATCTATTCAGTTTTCTTCTGTCTCTTTAGAATGGTCTGTTTTCATGTTCTTAACCCTTGAACTTCTAGACTATCTATTCAGTTTTCTTCTGTCTCTTTAGAATGGTCTGTTTTCATGTTCTTAACCCTTGAACTTCTAGACTATCTATTCAGTTTTCTTCTGTCTCTTTAGAATGGTCTGTTTTCATGTTCTTAACCCTTGAACTTCTAGACTATCTATTCAGTTTTCTTCTGTCTCTTTAGAATGGTCTGTTTTCATGTTCTTAACCCTTGAACTTCTAGACTATCTATTCAGTTTTCTTCTGTCTCTTTAGAATGGTCTGTTTTCATGTTCTTAACCCTTGTACTTCTAGACTATCTATTCAGTTTTCTTCTGTCTCTTTAGAATGGTCTGTTTTCATGTTCTTAACCCTTGTACTTCTAGACTATCTATTCAGTTTTCTTCTGTCTCTAGAATGGTCTGTTTTCATGTTCTTAACCCTTGAACTTCTAGACTATCTATTCAGTTTTCTTCTGTCTCTTTAGAATGGTCTGTTTTCATGTTCTTAACCCTTGAACTTCTAGACTATCTATTCAGTTTTCTTCTGTCTCTTTAGAATGGTCTGTTTTCATGTTCTTAACCCCTGAACTTCTAGACTATCTATTCAGTTTTCTTCTGTCTCTTTAGAATGGTCTGTTTTCATGTTCTTAACCCTTGTACTTCTAGACTATCTATTCAGTTTTCTTTTGTCTCTAGAATGGTCTGTTTTCATGTTCTTAACCCTTGAACTTCTAGACTATCTATTCAGTTTTCTTCTGTCTCTTAGAATGGTCTGTTTTCATGTTCTTAACCCTTGAACTTCTAGACTATCTATTCAGTTTTCTTCTGTCTCTTTAGAATGGTCTGTTTTCATGTTCTTAACCCTTGAACTTCTAGACTATCTATTCAGTTTTCTTCTGTCTCTTTAGAATGGTCTGTTTTCATGTTCTTAACCCTTGTACTTCTAGACTATCTATTCAGTTTTCTTTTGTCTCTAGAATGGTCTGTTTTCATGTTCTTAACCCTTGAACTTCTAGACTATCTATTCAGTTTTCTTCTGTCTCTTTAGAATGGTCTGTTTTCATGTTCTTAACCCTTGAACTTCTAGACTATCTATTCAGTTTTCTTTTGTCTCTAGAATGGTCTGTTTTCATGTTCTTAACCCTTGAACTTCTAGACTATCTATTCAGTTTTCTTCTGTCTCTTTAGAATGGTCTGTTTTCATGTTCTTAACCCTTGAACTTCTAGACTATCTATTCAGTTTTCTTCTGTCTC
>NC_090737.1:10630655-10633155 GCF_036898095.1 Palaemon carinicauda
TGGCCCATCACGCGAAGAGTAAATCTTCACAAATAATGATTTGCATTCGGGATTATGTGAATGCCTAGAGAAGTGTTTTTTTATTGTTTTCGTTGTTGCATTTTGTTATTATTTTTTATTGCAAATATTTAATACAAAATTATATATACACAGACACACGCACACAAACTAAATATTATATATATATATATATATATATATATATATATATATATATATATATATATATATCTATCTATCTATCTATCTATCTATCTATCTATCTATCTATCTATCTATCTATCTATCTATCTATCTATATATATATATATATATATATATATATATATATATATATATATATATATATATTATATGGTGACTTAACAAAAACTGAGTACATTATCTATTTCCTGCAAATGCTTCAATAAGTCTAAATGACTGATGGTTTATAATTTTATTAAGGCCTTTGTTTACAGTACATCTTTCACCCCATATAACCTCCTCTTTTTTACTTTCCTCCCTCTGCAATTCCCAGGTTGCTGTTTTCGTCATTCTATATCCAGCCGTTCTCTCCACATGAACAGACCACTTCGAAGTATTGTGATCCAACAAATGTGACCGCTAACGATTTTTTTTTCTAATATGCTCATTAACTGTTCTCTTATCAAGTTTTGGTTATTTATCATGAAAGAAATGAAAAGTTTTGAATGACGTATGCTTGACACCAAAGCAAGTAAAGTATTATGTAAATAAAACTGCTAATTTATTCTTTTATTTTTCCTATAATTTCTGTGATTCTTTCCCTCTGGGGTTCAGTGGTTTTGGTAGAAAACGTGTATGACATCATTTAAAAAAACAAGAAAGAAATATGCTATTGTATCAAATGTTACTTATGAAGCTTTGGTGAATATAACCATTTGCTCTTACTGCCTGGCTTATATATATATATATATATATATATATATATATATATATATATATATATATATATATATATATATATATATATATATATATATATATATACATATATATATATATATATATATATATATATATATATATATATATATATATTATGTATGTATATATATATAATATATATATGTGTGTATATATATATATATATATATATATATATATATATATATATATATATATATATATCTTTATTATTATTATTATTATTATTATTGTTATTATTATTACTTGCTGAGATACAATCCTAGTTGCAAAAGCAAGATGCTATAAGCCAAAGGCATTCCAACAGGAAAAATAGCCCAGGAAATAAGGAAACAAATAAACTGTAAGAAAAGTAATTAACAATTAAAATAGAATAATTTAAGAACAGTAACAATATCAGAATAAATCTATTAAAACTATTAAAACTTCAAAAACAAGAGGAAGAGAAATAACATAGAATAGTGTGCCCGAGTGTACCCTCAAGGAAGAGATCTTTACCCCAAGAAAGTGGAAGACTATAGTGCAGAGGCTATGACACTAATCAAGACTAGTGAACAATGGTTTGATTTTGAAGTGTCCTCATAGAAGAGTCTCTTATTCCTTCACCAAGAGGAAAGTAGACACTGAACAATTACAGCGCAGTAGTTAACTCCTTTGACAGAAGAAGAACTGCTTGGTAATCTCAGTGTTGTCAGGTGTATGAGGGCAGAGGAGAAAATGTAAATAATAGACCAGGTTATATATAATGATAGTAACGTGCCTGTAGACTAAGTTTGCATGGATGAAATACCAATTCATTTTTCCACAATGGGAATTGGTATCTGACAATATGCTATTGGTAAATGAAGAACAACCTTACTAATATGTAAGAATAAAGATAATACATTCTACGAGTTTTGAATTATTTCAATATATTTGTTTATTCAAGATAGATTTGGTATCGCTGAACATAGAGATAAAATTGGTAACACTGAATATTTATAGTATAGAGGTTGCATTTTCCACAAGATCAAAAATAAGTAGAATACCCTTTCCTTACACGAAAGAGATGAAGGGTTTTGGGTCTCTATTGGATATCGATTTCTAGTAATAGGTTACCAGAAAATACTTCTCAGTCTGCAGTATTGATCAAAGGAAAACGGCTGTCTGGTCGGCCAAAATAGGCCTTTTGAAGTAAATTTTTCTTTGAGAAGTTCCTGAGATATTACTATGGGGAATTATTTCTTGGTAAAAATAATTACACGTCGAGAATATTATCTCGGCAACCATTAGCTATTGTGACGATACTTAGAAGACTTGCCTAAAACCTGGCAGGTTATGTGGTAAAAATGTGATGATTTGGCCACTTCGTCAAAAGAAGAATGGAAAATCGTTATATTATTACTTCTCTTGTTGTTAGATCTATATCCTTGTTTCCTTTTTCTTTCTTGGGGGACTTGGGCAAAGCATATTGCTTCTGCAACTAGGGCTGTAGCTGTAATAATAATAATAATAATAATAATAATAATAATAATAATAATAATAATAATAATAATAATAATAATAATAATAATAA